>NW_006408753.1:2327375-2340184 GCF_000296735.1 Chrysochloris asiatica
ATTTTGAATGGCAAGGTCAGTGGTTTAAGTTCACCTGATGCTCCTCACAAAACCTATAGAGGGTGGCTATGGGTCTGAACCAACTCGATGTCACTTAACAACAACAACAAAATGTGTGTATATATCTGTAAAAATACACACAAGTGTCGTGTGTGTGAAATTGTCAACAAACTTTCTGAAGCATATATTTATATGTTTCCAAGCCAGCTACCACTGAATGACGCAATTCCAACTCACGGCAATCCCATGGTTTTCAGAATAGAATGTGATCCGTAATGTTGGCTGTGATCATTCAGAAGAAGGCTACCTGGATCTTTCTAATGAGGTGCTTCTGGGGTGATCCAAACCACCAACCTTCTGATTAGTAGACAAGTGCTTAATAATCTGTGCCATCCTATGGACAGCTCTCTTTCTCTCTCTTCAGGTTTATGAAAATGTGCTGACAACTTCTCTACTTAAGGCAGACACCAAACATGACTAAAACTACTCTCTTGTTGCTGAACTGTTTCAAAGTTTTGATTGTGAGAAACAGTTCTTACTGTTATAGGGAAGGAAAGTAGCATCAAAAGTATCATTCTTATATTCAGTTTCTTAATTAGAGACTCAGAATGAGATGCAATACAGTATGTTTTTATTGAATACCCATCTTTTAAAAAATACATTTTAAAGGAATCTACCAATAATCTGTCAGCTTGTTATACTATGGTGGATTATGTGTTTGCTGTGAGAGTGCAAAGTACACCAACAGATCAAATACCACCAGGGTCAACCATTATGTACAGGTTTTAGCAGAGCTTCCAGACTGAAAAAGGTTACAAAAAGAAGTCTGGCACATTAGCCAATGAAGACCTTATGGATCACAAAAGAACATTATCTGACTCACTTGCTTTGGACATGACATCAGGAAGAATCAATTGCTGGAAGAGGGCTTTGTGTTTGATGAAGAAGCAGGCTGATGAAGCTGAAAGATAACCTCAGTCAGAGGGATTGCCCCTATGGCCTCAATGATGAATATATCAGTGATCATATAAATATTTTCTTTCTGTTTATATAGGCTTCCATGAGTTGCAGTTCACTTGATAGTATACATCTATCTATCTGATATTAATCTGAGTAGTACTTATAACCACGACAACTCATTAGAAATTTTTATGGCACATTTCAGTATAGATTGGTTGGTTTTTGACCTCTTATGAAGACATTTTATCTATTAGGTCATAACCATTTTCAAAATTTGATTTTTTAGTAACAGCTCTGCAAATCAGTTTATATCCAAAAGGATCACAAGAAAGGTTTATGACACAAAATGCCTGACAGCCTAAACAACGCACTGCGTAGAAGAAAAAGAACTAGGAGACTAAAGAGAAGCATCTTCATTCTAGAACAGTAACTTTTATATGGTCCAGGTATGGAATGAAATTTAAATGTAGGTCCCTGAGTATCATCAAGGCTCTGAACTGGGCTTGTCTGCGTACTATATGGCAACTATAATAATTAGATGTTGGTAAACAATTTATTTTCACTAAAACAAGTATGCATAATATTTCTGTCTTTTGACACACATATTTGCTATCAATGCCTTTGCCCATTGCTTTTTTGGTATTAGGATGGTTAATTTTTGGTTTGTTTTGACAAACAAAATTATAGGGCAGGATCACACTTTTTTTTACAAACATTAGTTTTTTGTTTCTTTTTTCTTTTTTTCTTTTTTTTTTTTTTAACAAACCCTTCTCTACTGCATACAAATGCCTTTTCCTTCTTTCCTGATGCACAAACTTCTTTGCTTCTCTGTTCATTAGTTTATTACCCATGGGGAGCAACACATTGCTTCCCATGGGGCTTTTCAATAAATAATGAAAGTAACCAGCTGACTAGGTCTCACCAACACCTGAGAGGAGCTAGCGGCAGTGAGTAAATGGAAGTCATAGTATTACTATTTTCTTTTTTGGATTTTTTTTTTTTTTTTAGCATGTTGCAGCCTTGGGCTTCCTTTTTTTCCCCTCATGGGGATGCGTAAACTTTAGCTCTAAAGTTTTACCAGGAAATATAACAGTGGAAATCTCAGGGATATACACTGTTATTTTCAATTGCTTCAGCTGTGAAATTGGTTAGGAAGGAATGACAGGAACTTGTCATCAGTCACAGTGCCATCAGAAAACAAAATAAACAGATATGTTTGAATCAAAGGAGTCATATTTGTGATTATTATATGCTGAGATTGATTTTCTAACATATTTATACTCTAAAAAAGAAATAGGTATTTGTATTTATGACGGATCTATTTACAATTCTTTCAGGAAGGGATTGTTTGATTTGTCTGGGAACATTTCAACATTTGTTATGGTTTTCATCACATTTCCAGCTGACAGGAAAAAAAAAAATGAGGTCATATTTTATATAGGCTTAATCAGAATATATTTAAATGTTTTAAACTCACTATAAAAAAGATATATCTGCTACATTTTATGTTTCCAAACTTTCATGAGAAACTAAATAAGAATGAAGTCAATTAGTCAATAGGAAATTAGATTAAAGGAGACAGTGTTTGTAAATTTCTGTCACTATGCATAGCATCTATTTACCTTTTTATGTTTTATTTATCATGTTTTATTCATCAAAAGATAAAAGGAAAACACAGTTGGAAAATTTCAGAAAAATAATGACAAAGCTAAAGGAAATGTTAATATATCTTTGTTTTGAAATAGAACTGCAGTCAGCCTTACTAAGGGAAAGATAATTGTCCACCATTGTCCTGAAAACTACTAAGGAACTGAGGGCCCACCCATAATTCCCTTGTGCTACTCTTATTAGCATTCTATAACCCTTAAAATTATGATTTGCTTCTGAACACAAGCAAATAAAATCTGATAAGTTTCATAAAGGAACTACTTATCTCTTTGTTTTGATAGAATCAAAATAGCAGACTGCAGTTATTGCTGTTTTTGTTAGGTGCCATTGAGGTGGTTTGGCACCACTGAACAAAACAAGATCTGGTCCTGTGCCATCCTCCCAATCATTGTTAAGCTTGAGCCAATGCTGCTGCCACTATGCCATTGTGCCATTCTGTCTCATTGGGGGTCTTCCCATTTTTGCTGACGCTCCTAGCATGATATCTTTCTCCAGGAACTGATTCCTCCTGATAATTCGTCCGAAATACGTGAGAAGTTTGGCCATCTTGGTTTCCAGGAGAACTCTAGTTGTACTTCTTCCAACACATTTGTTTGCTCTTCTAACTGTTCATAATACTTTTAATACTCTTCTCCAACACCATATCTCAAATGCATCAATTCTTCTATGGTCTTCCTTATTCATTGTCCAACTTTCACATGCATTTGAGGCTACTGTAAAGACCATAGCTGTATCAGGCACACTTATTCCTCAAACATACATGTATGTTCTTGAATAATTTAAAGAGGTCTTATGCCTATTGCAATACATCATTTGATATCCTGACATCTGCCTCCATGAGTGTTGATAATGAATCCAAGCAAAGCAAAGTCTTTACAACTTCAATTTTTTTCCCCCATTTATCATGATGTTATTTACTGGTCCAGTGGTAAGGGTTTTTGTTTTCTTTCCATTGAGGTACAACCCATAACTAAGGCTGTGGTCTTTGATCATCATAGTAAGTATTTTAAGTCTTCTTTGTTTTCAGAAAGCAAGATTTTATTATCTGTATTTTGTGAGTTGTTAATATGTCTTCCTCCAATCCTGATGCTATGTTCTTCTTCATATAATCCACCTTTTCGGATTATTTGTTCAGCATACAAATTGAAAGGTATGGTGAAAGAATACAACCATGGCACACACCTTTCCTGATTTTAAACTATTCAGTGTCCCCTTGTTCTGTTCAAATGACTGCCTCTTGGTCTATGTACAAATCCTCATGAGCACAGTTTGGTGTTCCAGCGACTAAAGGTTTCCATATAAAATCTTAATTACAAATTCAGGTTGATTTATCTAAAATCCTTATCCTTACCATCACATCACTCTGTATCCCTCACTTCAATAATTTGCCCCTTTTAATTTTTTCTAGAAAGAAGATTTGACAGGATAGAAGTCATAAGTCAGGATAGCCTATGAAGATGAGAATATCTTCAGGACTTTCAATTTATTAAAATGTTACCTTAAGAATTCTGCCTTTGTATCTGATTAAACTCTAAAGTACTTGTTAAAAAATATTTTATTCAACTCAAACAAACAGTTCTCAGCAACCATTTTTTCTGAGCTCATATGGATGGACAGAAAATACAAAAAAGGAAGTTTTTTTGTTTTTTAAGTTTTACTATTGGATTCTAACTCATTCTGACAGGACTAAATAGAATTTCCCCATAGGTTTTCCTAGGCTGTAATACTTATGGAAGCAGACTGACACATTTATTCTTCTACAGAGCAACTTTTAGTTACGGAGCTGAGCATTTAACCACTGCGCTACCAAACTCCTTAAAATGATGTTAAAGAAATGATTATTATGTTTACTCTAATTTTTAAAGTCATCTTCAGAGACTGTAGTGGCAAAAACATGTTTTTTTACAAAGCTGATTTGGATTTGATTTCAGCATTGTGATGTTCATACAAAAATACTCAGATTCCCTGAATTTAAATATCAGGAATTATAAATAGAGCTAACTATATCTACCGCATATGATTTCTATTAGTATTAGGGATAAATCAAATAAACCACCTAGCACATTCGCTGGCATCTAGAAAGCGTTCAATAAATTATAACTAGCATTGTTATTCTTTTTATTGTCCCTTTAAAGTGTTATTAACTCGACTAACTTCTACCAATTTGAAATACATAAAAAAGACAATATTATTTTTAAATATGAGCCTTAAAATACAAGTATATCTTTTGGAAATAACTGAAATTGCCATTTCCTTGTTTATTAAAATGTTGACCTCCATTAGTATACTTTCTAACAGCAACATACAAGAACAGAGAAAAGATACTTCTGCCTTTTAAACAAGCATTTATTACATTTGTCCTTTTCAGCATTTTACCATAAAAATGATTTATATGAGTTAAAAGAGATAGCTTAATTTCTCAAAATTAAGCAATTACTCAAATCTATGCAAATTGAAATGTCCAAGCTTGATGAGAGATATAAAATGCTAACTACAAGTTATTATAGAGGCTATTATATTAATAAATTTAAGATTGATGCTATCAGTCAGTGTTGTTAACAGAGTACATTGAAAAACAGAATTTTTAGTGCTTTATTTGTTAATCTAATCTCAGATCATAGAGTGGAAGTTACTAGCCTCACTGCAGCTTTCATTACATTGCTTCAAATAGTAGTCAATAGTTTATGGAAAAAGACCCTATTTAAAAAAGAGTATATGCGGCAATCGTGCTTATCTGTAGATTCTTGCATTTTTTAAATAGCAATTTTAAATGCACTTCCTCTGATTATCAACTGTTTATTTCAAATACATAACATAAATATTTTATATACTAGCACTATAATAACATTGCACTAAATATAGTTTTATTCATGTAGGTAGCTTACACTGACATTCCATTTAGAAAAACAGTCATTTTGATAGTTAATGTAAAAAAAAAAAATCACATCACACATTAGATATGAACATATGAGTAGCTCAGAGCTATCTCTTTGTCATATTTGTCAGGAGCTGAGATTGTAGTCATAGTTCTTGGAACTTGGGGAAGATGGAAATGTGTAGTTTCTCATTTTGGGAAGTCATTAATATTCAAACTTGTAGTAGGCATTAAGAATCACTACAATCTGAGATTTGGGACATTGTGCCACAATTACTTAAGATTCTTAAAATTGTCATCCTGGCTTACTTGTAGTCATAGAAATGGATGATATTTTTCCTTATAGAATTCTGAGAGTGTTGATGGGGAGAGAATGCTCATGTTTTAAAAGAAAATGAAAAGAATTTCACCTTTTAAATTTACTTTTCCTTTTTTCAGGGAAAATTTTTAGCAATTAATGAGCACATTCTTTTAGAGTTCCTAACAGCCTGAAAGATCGGAACTGAGAAATGTGAAGGTGTTTCTATTGGTGCTTAGCAGCAGTCCTGTGATAAAACTATCTGTCACACTCAACTTTATCAGGGCTTTCCTTGTAACCAGAAGATTTTGGTTTGTTCAATTGCTTTAAATATAATTTCATATAACTTGAACTAATGTAGAATTCAATCATGCTGAAAAATGAGATCACATGAATTCACAAACACACACATATTTAGAATAATTAAGGAGAACAATTTTAGTATGTTTCTTATTATCTCCTGCCATTTACCTCAGTGAAAGTACATCCAATTAAAAACTAGGAATTTTCTATCTGCTGAAAGCAATGCCCAAGAGGAAAGGTGTCAGAAGCTCTTCAACATGGATGAACAACAAAACCCAATGAAATTCACATGATATCACCAACGATGATCTTAAGAGCAACTATTAGATTTATTGTTTGTTTGTTTTATAAATAGCCAGTTTGGTGTAAAAGAATTAGTCAAGTGCAGTAAATATTGAATGATGAAAAAAAAATCAAAATAAGATGGAAGGAACACACAAAGTCACTGTACCAAAAAGAAATGGAGAATGTTCGACCATTTCAAGAGGTAGTATATGATCAAGAGCCAATGCTACTGAAAGGACAAAGTCCAAGGTTTGCTGAAGTTGTTGGCAAAGAACAAGGCTCCAGAAATATATGGAATACAAACTGAAATCTTTCAACAAACTGATGCACTAGAGACACTCACTCATGAAGGACAAGAAATTTGGAAGGCAGCTACCTGGCCAAAGTATTGGAAGAGATCCATATCTGTGTCCATTTCCAAGAGAGGTGACTCAATAGAATGCAGACATCATCGTGCAATATCATTAGCATCACATGCAAGTAACATTTTTCTAAAGATAATTGAAAACCAGCTGTAATAGTATATTGACAGAGGTTCACCCGAATTCAGAAGCGGGCATGGACCAGGGATATCAGTGTTGACATCAGGTGGATGTTGGTTGAAAGCAGAGGATACCAAAGGAAAAAAAAAAAAAAAAAAGTTATGCTTTACTGGCTATGCAAAGGCTTTCAGCTGTGTACATCATGACAGATATGGGCAGTGTTGTGAGGAGTGGGTATTCTAGACACATAACTGTGCTCATGAGAAACATGGACACAGACTAAGAGGCAGTCATTCAAACAAAACAAAAGGATACTGAATGGTTTAAAATCAGGACAGGTGTGCACAAAGGTTATATACTTTCACTATACTTATTCATTTTATATGCTGAGTAAAAATCTGAGAAACTAGATTATATGAAGGAGAAAGTGGCACCAGGATGGGAGGATGATTCATTAACAATCTCTGATAGACAGATTGTCATCCTGTCTTGCTGGAAGAGGACTTAAAATACTTATTGATGAAGATCAAAGACAACAACTTTCATCATGTATTGCACCTTTAAAGAAAGCAAAAATCCTCACAATTGGATCAATAAAAACATTATGATAAATGGAGAAAAGATTGAATTTGTCAAAGACTTCATTTTGCTTTCATCCTCAATCAACACTCTTGGAAACAGCAGTCAATAAAGCAAACAATATATCACATTAGGCAGATCTGCTACACAAGACCTTTTAAACGTTTTCAAGAGTAAAGATACCAGTTTGAGGACTAAGGTGCACTTCACCCAAGCCATGGTATTTCCAGTATCCTCATATGCACATGAAAGTTTGACAATGAATAAGGAAGACCAGAGAATAACTGAGGCATTTGAATTATGATGCCAGAAAACATTAAAAGTACCATGGGTTGACAGTTGTTGTTGTTGTTAAGTGCTGTCAAGTTGGTCCCAGTCCATAGTAAACCTGTATAGGGTTTCTGAGGAGCGGCTGGTGAGCTTGACCTTCACCCTTGAGGTTCAAACCAGATTTGCAATCCAGCACGCTAACCCATGCCACAGAACATAAAAATCTGCCATGGAAGAAGTGCATACCTTGTCAATGTTTTTAAAAGACTAAATGCATAAGGGACATATACTCACTATTTTGATATAAATAAAGTTAAACATGAATCCTTTGCATTTTTTAAAGAATTTTACTAGTTATCATTGCAGAAACATGAGTAACAAAATAATAACCAGACAAAGTCACAAAACTTATTATACATAAAATGTTCTAAAAACATGGCCTCTAGTCCCTATTTTCTCACTTCTTTTTGTGGCCTCAATTCTACTTTTACTTACATACACACATACATCACTGATAATTTTCCAATCATTCTATGAAATCACCTCTTCCAAACCCATAGACTCAACATTGAAATTTATTTAAAACAGCAGTTTATCCTTTATCTCAGTTGTATAATTTTTTTAATTAATGAAATCTAAAATTTTATCATATATTAGGAATCATTTTCTCTTGATATTGCTTGCAATGTTCACAGGAAGGCAGACTGAAAGACCGTCCAATCTTTATGAACCTTGCTTATGTTAGAAGAAATTTTTAGAAAATAGTAAGTTCAGTAGTGTGACAAATGTTTCAAAACTCATGACTAGTTGGAGTAGGTTAAAGCCAATACCAAAGATGTTCACCAGAGATAAATAAATATAATATAAACCAAAACATTGACCCACAACATATAGTCTACAGAGCTCCTTATATAAAAACACTCCTGAAACTGCAGAACTTACCAATAGTTGGTAGTTACCTATGGTTAACATCAAACTTTTAGTCATTCTTGAGTCACTTTTATTGTTGTTGTTGTTGCTGCTGTTATTGTTGTTAAGGGCCATCAGGTCAGTTCTGACCCATAGCTATATAAGGTTTCTGAGGAGCACCTGGTGAGCTTGAACTACCTATCATACGGGTCAAAGCAAATTTGCAGTCCAGTGCACTATGTCACAGTGCCACACTAGGACTCCTTAAGGATTGCTTTGTTGTTATTGTTAAGTACTGTCGAGTCGTTTCCAACCCATAGTGACCCTGAATAGGGTTTCCAAGGAGCAGCTGGTGAGCTTGAACCGTCTACCTTGCAGTTCAAACAGCTTTTCAATCTGGCGTATTAACCCATAGCACCACACGAGAGCTCCTTAAGATTTGCTTTGTTGTTGTTATGTGCCATGGAGTCAGTTCCGACTCATAGCGACCCTGTACAGGGTTTCCAAGGCTGTTAAATGTTTATGGGAACAGAAAGCCTCATTTTTTCCTGCAGAACAGCTGGTAGTTTCAAACTGCTGACCCTGAGGTTAGCAGCCTGATTCGTAACCACTACGCTACCAGAGTTCCTTAAGGAGTACTAAATTACACTTGGAAAATTGCATTAGGTATGCCTGGTTCTACCTAGACACTATTATAACTGTTGTCTTGCTTTCCACCTTTTGTTCAAGCACCTGAGATATGTTTCGTCCCAAAATATGTGCTAATGTTTTATTTTACTAGAAGACTTGATGCTTTTGAGTTATGGTGTTGGAGGAGAATATTGAAAGTGCCATCGGCTGTCAAAAGAACCAACAGATCTGTTTTGGAAGAAGTGCAGTCAGAATGCTCCTTGGAGGCCAAGATGGCCAAGCTTCGTTTCTCATACTTTGGACATATTGTCAGGAGGAACCAGTCGCTGGAGAAGGATATCATGTTTGGTAAGGTGGAGGGTCAGAGAAAAAGAGGAAGACCCCCAATGAGATGGATTGGCCAAGTGGTAGCTTAGATGGACTCAAGCGTGGCAACAGTAGTGAGGTTGGCCCAGGATCGGGCAGTGTTTCCTTCTGCTGTGCATAAGGTCGCGATGAGTCGGTACAGACTAATAACCTAATAACAACAACAGAACAAGGCTCTGATTTTTCTCTGCTGTACCTCATCTCAAATTTCAATCAGTATACACTATTGTTTCTTTTCTGCCTATCATTACATTTCCTAAAGTAGGCTGAATTGATAGATCAGACTTCTATTTATTGTCTTTTGCATAGCTCTGCAATGAACATCATTTATGTTTCTATACAAGAAATCTGTGACCTATAACTATGTATCATAATGATTATGCTGGTAATAATAATAATGGTAATAACTTTTATACACTATGTGTCTGCTAAGTAGCAGTCACTGTGACAAGTACTTTGGCATGCCTTCACTCATTTAGCCTTCATAAACTCTGAGAATGATATTATTATTATTTTCACTTTGTATAAGTTTCAGAGGCCAAGGAAACATGATTTTATCCAGCTATTTTGGTCTCCATAATCTTAACCACTCTAATGAGATCATACACTATTAACTGATTTCGAACATTTTTGTAATTGAATTTTCATCATAAATGAATTTTTTAATCCCCTGGTTATTAATCCTGACTCAACCATACATAATTTTGAACCTGACAATATGTTATGCATTAGATGTTCTTTTCTGTGAACTAGAGGTATCTTGACATCTTTTCAAACATAATAACATTAAGAGTCAATGAATTAAATGGATCTGAATTGTTAACCTGATTTTTTGTTTGTTTGTTAAGTTCTTCTTCTTGGTCTAACTTCTGTTCCTGGAAAGTAAATTTAGTGAACCTATGGCAGAATATCAAAGCCATGTTATAAAAATTATAAAATCTCCATATCAGGGTCAGACTGCTCAGTTTTCTGTCATTCTTAACACTATGTTGTTGTTGTTGTTGTTAGGTGCCATTGAATTGGTACCAACTCATAGCGACTGTATGCACAACAGAATGAAACACTGCCCAATCCTGGGCCAACCTCACTATTGTTGCCACACTTGAGTCCATCGATGCTGCTACTTGGCTAAACCATCTCACTGGGGTCTTCCTCTTTTTCTCTGACCCTCCACCTTACCAAATATGATATCCTTCTCCAGCGACTGGTCCCTCCTGACAATATGTCCAAAGTATGAGAGACAAAGTTTGGCCATCTTGGCCTCCAAGGAGCACTCTGGCTGCACTTCTTCCAACACGAATCTGTTGGTTCTTTAGGCAGCCCATGGCACTTTCAGTATTCTCTTCCAACACCATAACTCAAATGCATCAATTCTTCTACAGTTTTCCTTATTTATAGTCCAGCTTTCACATGCATATGAGATTATTGAAATCTAAATTGTATTCTTAATCTTATGTAACCATCTAGTATCTAGTTCCTGTTGTTAGTCAGCTTCATCTTCTTCATCCCCTAGCTCACTCAGAAGCCTTTCTCTATCTTTTGAAATTAAAAATATCTCTAAGAAGTTTCATTTATCATTATTCTAGTGATTATTCCACCAATCTGCACATTTCTAGATGGCTAAAAGATATATTTATATTATTTTAGTCATGTTTTTCATGTCCCTAATGACTGAGTTCTTAAAAAGATTATATTTCATGACTAGATTGGGTTGTATAAGAAGGGGCTATTAAAACTGCATCATTCCTTCCAACTGTTTTTATAACTATGGTACATTTGGAATGAAATTATTTGTTTCCATATAGTTTATGCATGAAACCAAGTTAGAGAAGAGATGTAGACATTATTACTTCCTTAGGCAAAATGAAATAACAGTTACAGGGTCAAAATGTTCTAATTTTGAGAGGCATGAGTTCAATTCTATTAAATCAACCAGCAAGGGCATGGGTGAATATGAGGTCAGTCTTATGTGCTCTCAATAGAATTCATATTCAAGGGCCCAACATTGGGTTTTACATCCCTATAATAGTTCTGTGATTTAGAAGATGCAACTAGAATAAATTTATGCCAGCTTTCATTACTGATTGTCTAGCTTTCATATGCACACAGGTGATTGGAAACACGATGGCTTGGATGAGGCATACCTTAGTCCTCAAAATGACATCTTTGCTCTTTAACGCACTGAAGGAGTCTTTTTAATAGGTTAACCTAGTGCAATATATCACTTGATACAGTAAAGCAATAATATCAATAATGTTTTAATATGCATCATAAAATTGCACCTGTTTGTTATTATGAGCCATTATATGTAAATCTAATTGTTAATGCATAAGGATTTAGAAGTGTTGATTTGTAACTACTGGATTGTACACATTGTACGTAAATCAGACATTCATAACCCAGGGACTGGCTGCATAATAACTAGATCACTTAACATTTTCAGTTCTCTCTGCCTTTAGACTGTCAAAATTTAAATGCTTGAGCATTTTTCTGTATGCCCTTATGAAATAACCAAACACAAAATCTAGAAAGAAATAGCAGAATATATTTTAAAAATTCAGTTCCCATTTAGTGTCTCATAGCTTGGCTTTTGTTCCAATGTGATTTTTTGTAAGTTTATGTCAGCTGAAGATGACAGCAAAGCGAGCAATGATACATCAACCATGTGCAGATTAACTTCTGCCACAAGCTCTCATTTGAGGAAAGAAGAAAGAACAAAACGCTGCTATGTTCACTCGTTATAGACAACTAACATAGAGACACAGCATCCTGTTCACAGAGTCAAAGCAAAACAACAACAAAAATGTACTTTTAAATATTTAATGGTGATCTATACAGTCAGACAAATCTTATAGTTGTTGTTGTTGTTAAGTGATTTTAGACAGGCATTGTAATATCGAAAACTGTAATAACATTGTACAATCAGCTATAAAATCCAGAGTCATTGACTTTCTTATTAGCTTCTTAATATGTTCTCATTTCTTTCTTATACAGTTAAATTACACAGGCTGTTTTTAAGTGCCAACCACTCAGTTCTGATACACAGCAACTCTGTATAGGGTTTCCAAGGAGCAACAGATGGGTTTGAACTGCTGATCTTGTGTTTAACAGTCCAGTGCTTACCCTACAGAGCCACAGCATGACTTCTTAATTTTATATATACATATAAAAATATATATGCACT
>NW_006408753.1:2340299-2358779 GCF_000296735.1 Chrysochloris asiatica
TATATACACAAAAGTAATGTCATATATTGATACACCTCAGTATTTTATGTTTTGCATTCCTGCTTCCATAAGAAAATAAAATTGATTATCAGAATCATTCTAAATTACAGGAATAATGAGAAAACCCTGGAGAACACACCAGGCTCAAAGATGGAAGTCCTAAGAGGTTTACCAAGATATGCAAGCAAAGCAGATAAAATGATTGTGGGTACTGGAATGAGCCTCAGGTTGGAAGCAGCTTTCACAATATTTGTGGCTCTAGGTTGAATAGATTTTCAGTGAATTAAAAATGTACTAGAGGGAGCCAGTGAAGCAGAGACAGGTAGGAAAGGCTCCTTGGCAGAGTTGCAGAAAAAACAGAGAAGGAACTTTTCTCAGAGTCTGGCACCAGTTTCTCATGCCCACCTGTGGAGAAATCTGACTGTGGAAGAAAGTAGGGCGATTTCTGAATCAATCGTGATGATCAATTCCCTATGGGCCCCTCAGCCTGGACTGAGATCAAAGGGTACGGCCACAGCCAAGCAGATACAGTGACACAGCACTAAAAAGCCTCAGAAATGCATCTGGAAAAAGATGTGTGACCGAATTTTCATTTTTCACTTTCATTCTTCATGTTTCTTTCCTCCTCTCCCCGGACATACACTACTGCCAAGGCTGGACACCTTCAGGAGGGCAGAAGCGCAACCCAAAAAGGGTCCAGTGTTGCACAGTTTTCCCTCGGCTCAGAGAGAAGTTTCCTAAGAGCCCCATTGGTCCCACAGACTGCTTCTTAGGATATCTGACTCTGGCACCTAGCCCTAAAGTTGACCTGGGCAGGAGCCTTTATCCCTGCCTGCACAGTCAGCTATGGTTTTATTTTTGGTTTTGAGCGGTGGTTTTTGTCTCTGTTTTTATATTGTTTCTGTTTTGGGTCCTTTTGGTCTCATTCTTTTCCTGGGGATGGGAGTTTTCTCTCCCTACCTTACCCAAGAAGAGAGAGCAAGTGTGTTCATATAGCCAAGCTACAAGCATATCCCATAATATCCCACCATTTGGACAACAACAGTCTTTCACCTAATGTTGTGCTGTAGGATAAGCACTGAATCTCAAGGTTGATTTGAACCACAAGGTCAGCAATTTAAACTCACCAGTTGCTCCTTGAAAACCCTGTCGCTATGAGTCAGAACTGACTTAACGGGACTTAACAAGAATTCTTTTACCATACTTATTCAATCTGTATACTGAGCAAATAATCTAAGAACCTAATTATATTTAGAAGAATTCAGCATCAGGGTTAGAAGAAGACTCACTAAGAACCGACAGTATTAAGATAATACAACCTTCCTTGCCGAAAGTGAAGAGAACTTGAAGCACTTGCTGATGAAGATCAAAGACTATAGCCTTAATATGAATTACACCGCAATGTAAAGAAAATAAAAATTAGAAACATAGCCGTGAACAGTATCAACCTTAAGCATTGAAATTAAAAAATAACTGCAGATTAGGAAATACAATTTGAATATTTGTAATGTATGTTTAGCAGCCAAACAGACACAATAAACTGAGAGCTTATAATGAGATCTACATATCCCACCACACTATGATATGTAACAGGTGAAGCAGTCTATCAGGTATGGATACAGCTACTGCATCTGACACAATTCCTGTGACTGTATCTGATACCTAGGATTTCTATAAAATCATGCCTGTGCTATATTTATGAGTAAGCACCTCTCATTGGGAAATTCTTACCTGGAACCATATGAGGAAGAAGATGCTGAAGAAATATTGACAGCATTGAATATAATTGGTTATGCTAAGTAGACAACAGACAACTCAATGGGGTTCATACCTTTGTTCTCTCAGCATCTAAGCACAGTACTTGTAGCAATTTTTAAGTTCTGAATATAGAAAATATATTTTCCTAACTTGACAGAAGTATACATTTACAATATACTCAAATTAAATATACAAAAATGTTGATAGCTCAAATATTTACGGTTGTTGTTAATTGGTTTCAAGTTGCTTCTGACCCATAGCAAACCTGATTAGGATTTTCAAGGAGTGGCTGGTGAGCTTGAACCACCGACCTTAAGGTTCAAATTAACTTTACAGTCTAGAACATTAGCCCACAGTGCCACAACAGGACAAATACTTACTAGAAGACAAGAATAGTCTGGCTAACTCCTTTAACTATAAGAAATGCCAATAACTTCTCAAAATTTCAGCCTAGATTTACCAATAAATTTTAATAGATTTGATATCCATCACTGCTTTAATCATTAAAATTTAATCATTAAATTAGAGCAATAAGATAAAAATATCATCTGAACAAATGCCTTGCAAAACTATTTTACAATAACTATTTATTTCTAAAGCTTTGTTAACTTTACTATCTGAAAAGAGTTAAAACTTTTTTGGGCACTGATTTTATATGGTTGTTTTGTTGTTTTAGAATACAGCTTCCAAAGCAAACTGATATGGAATGTGGCATAATGAAAACTTTGGAAATGGAATAATTACTCCCTTATTGATGCTTTTCTTTGTTTTATGGCCTAGTGCCATCACTCAAACTCTACTAGCTTGTTTGGGGGCCATAGAGGTTACTCATTAATGCAGGATGGATAGATGAATGGATAATGATGTATTCTAACTAATGCCTCTCTACCTGCATTTGTCCCTTTAGCACTTTTTAATATCGTCTATGACCCTCTTTGGATAACTCCCAAATGCATTAATTTCTTAAATCTAGTAGATATATTAATGATTCTGTTTGCTAGACAACGAGTGATTATGGCAACAAAGCTCACAGCATTATAAACATCTTTTAAAGTATAATTACTGTTACTTTTTTATATATATAGTCATGAAGCTTTATTGAAGCTATTCCCCTTACCCAACTGAAGTAACCAATCGTTTTAAGTTGCAGCTCTTTTTACATTCTCAGGTGACAATGTTCAGTATCTCTAAAAGATACACTGTTAAATTTCCCCTTCAAAATAAAAACATTGTGAATTGAGTGAAGATTTACAGACGAGATCATCAGATGTACATTCAACAAATGACAAACTGCGTTTCATCTCAATGAAACAAATAATCCAGCTTCATCACAATAGTTCTTATTTCCAGTCCACCAACCTTACTATCCCGTCTCAACTTTGTCTTCAGGTAAATTTTGCCCTTTTGATTTGGAGTAATTGACCATTCCATGGTAAAGCATATCTTACTTGTGTTGTTATTCTTTCTATAAAGCGATCTACTGCTTGGCTGAAAATTGGGTCATGGGGGTTAGTTCCTTTCCAGACCTGAAATGTAGTTGAGTGTTATTGTCTCAGAGTCTTCCAGTAAACCCACTCTTTTTCTATTTTTTTTTAAGTAATTTTGAGTTTTGTGCCAATTTTCTCCCACTCTATCCAGGATCTTCTAATGTGATCCCTTCCAGAGCAGTTGGTACCATCTAGTTCTTCTCAGAGTTGTGGAGACAGATGTTCATATTTTCCTTCTTTCTTCCACATACGGAGAGATCAATAGCTGCACCTTAGATGGCCTTTCAAGAGCTTTTTAAGATTCCAGACTCTACTCACCAAGGTAGGCTGAAATCATTGTCTTTGCAGACTTACTGTTGTTAAGTGCTGTTAAGTCGATTCCAACTCATGGTGACCCTGCATAGGATTTCCAAGGAGCTGCTGGTGAATTTGAACTTCCAACCTGTGGTTAAAACAGACCTTTTGGTCTAGTGCTTTACCTCACAGTGCCACACCAGGACTATGTTATGCCAGTTGACCACGGTATCTCCTGAGACATTGGTCCTGAGCCACAAGGTCCAGCTATTCATTGCCTTAAGATATCTGATAATATCTTAGAAGTTTTCATCTTTTTGCCTGCCCCACCATATTATTGGGGTCCTGGTGTGGTACTGTGGGTTAATGTGCCAGACTGCAAAGCCATTTGAGCTCAAGGTTAGCAGTTCAAGCTTACCAGCTGTTCTCGGGAACCCTATACAGGGTCGCTATGAGTCGGAACCAACTCGATGGCACTTAACAACAACAACAACAACATATTATTAGTTCTGTTTGTGGGAAAGGTAAATAAACACCCATGTACAATTGTTCTCTTTCAAACTTTTATATATTTGTGGATATTCTCCCATGCTTCCTCTCATACCCATTCAGCCTGATAACTCATCTATGTGTCTACCTGCAGAACATCATTGTTCTGAGGTTATGTATATGTCACTGTAGCCCTTGCACACCTCACATGTGTCTTCACCTGTCTACATCATTCCTCTGCCAAACTTCCTCTTCTTATATATTTCCTTCTCCCTCTTGTATTGAGGCTTTCTGCTCCCATAAAGATTTACAGCCTCAGAAACCCTATGTAGGGTTGCTATGTATTGGAACTGACTCTACAGCACACCACTACCACCACCTTTCTTGTATATTACCCTCCCTGTCACCCAAATTAACTTGTGTCTGCCCTCTGGTGTGGCACTGTGGGGTAATGCATCAGACTGCAAAGTCATTTGAACTGCAAGATCAGTGGTTCAAGCTCTATACAGGGTCACTAAGAGTTGGAACCAACTTGACTGCACTTAACAACAACAACACTCTAGCCAGTGAATTGCTCTCCGTTTACTCCCACCCCTGATAACCATCAAATAATGTTTCTTTAAGTAAGAAAATATTTCCTGAGCTTTTATAATAGTGAATTCATATAATATTTATCCTTTTGTAATTGACTAATTTCACTCAGCAGAATGCCCTTCAGTATCATCCATGCTATGCACTGTCTCACAGATTCATCATTATTCTTCAACGTTGCATACCACTCCATTGTGTGTATATGCCAAAGTTTGTTTAGCCATTATTCTATTGATGGACAGTTAGGCTATCCCCATGGTTTTAGCTATTGTGAATAGTGCTGAGATAACATCTGTGTGCATATATCTGATTGAATTTTGGCTCTATTTTCTTGTGGAAATATTCTAAGAAGAGAGATTCCTGGGTCATTTTGTATTTCTTTTTCCAAATTTCTAAGGAAATTCACAGTGGTTGAACCATTTTATAATACTGTCTACAATGTAGGAGGGTCCCAGTATCTTCACACCTTCTCCAGCTTTTACTGCTTTGTGTTGTTTGAACTTTGTTATTAATGCTGGTGTGAGATGAGATTTCATTTGTTTTTGATTTCCATTTCTCTAAGTTCTAGTGTGGCACTGTCGGTTAATGTGCTGAATTACAAGGTCAGTTTGAACTGCAAGGTCAGCGGTTCAAGCTAACCAGTAGTCCCTCAGAAACCCTATAGAGGGTCACTATGAGTCAGAACTGACTCACCAGCACTTAACAAAACCAACAATGCTTAATGACGGTGAACATTTCTTCATATGTTTGGTGGCTGCCTCAATGTCTTCATTGGTGAAGGGTCTGTTCATGTCCTTTACCCATCTTTCAATTGGGTTTTAGGTCTTTTTCTTATAGAGATGGTATAGTTTTCTATAAATTTTAGAGATTAACCTTTTGTCTGAAATGTCATTGCAAAAAAAAAATTTCCCAGTCTGTGGGCTCAATTTTACTCTTTTGGTGAAATTTTCTGATGCATATAATGTCTAAATTTTGAAGAAATCCAAGTCATCTATTCAGTCTTCCACTGTTTGTAGGTTCTTAGTAATGTGGAACAGTGTGTTTATGTCATGTAATTAGAGCCCCTAAATTCATCCCTATTTTTTTCACTGATGATCTTTATTGTTATAGGTTTAACAATTAGGCCTTTAATCCACATTGAATCTGTTTTTGTATATGGTATGAGATATGTGTCTTGTTTCATTCTTTTGCAAATGAATTTCCAGTTTTGACAGTATCATTTGTTGAAGAGACTATTGCTTCCCTGTTTAATGTGTTTTGACTCTTTGTCAAAGATCAGCCAACTGTATATGGATAGATTTACTCCTAGGTTAGCAATTCTATCCCATTGATTTATTATCTTTCAATGTACCAGTATCAGGTTGTTTTGGCCATTGTGGCTGTATAGTAAATGTTGAGATCACATAGTGAGAGGCTTATAATTTTGTTCTTCTTAAGTAGTGCTTTGCTTATCCAAGGTCTCTTACATTTCCATATAAAGTTAGTGATGAGTTTTTCCATCTCTCAAAATATTATGTTAGAATTTGAATTGTGATTGCACTATGTCTATAAATTGCTTTGGGTAGTGTTGACGTTTTCACAATGTTAAGTCTTCCTATCCATATGCATGATATATTCTTCAAATTAAAATTTATTTTGGTTTCTTTCTAATGGTTTTTTGCTTCTCTGATTAGATTTATTCCTAAATATTTTATCTCTGGGTGGCTGTTGTAAATGGTATTGTTTTCCATATTTCCTTTTCAAAGTTGTGTTCATTAGTATAGAGGAATCTCACTGTTTTTTGTATATTCTTTGTACCCTGATACTTAGATGAATCTTTCAATAATTTTCATGCTGACTCTTTGGGATTTTCTATGTACAGGATCAATGGCAAAAAGAGAGTTCTTCTTTGCCAATGTGGATGCCTTTAATTTCCCTTTATTGCCCTATAGCTCAGGTTAAGACTTCCAACAAAATATTGACTCACAGTGGTGATAACAGGCATCCTTGTCTAGTTCCTTTACACAATGGAATGCTTTCACTTTCTCTCCAATGTGGTAGATTTGTATATATACTCTTAATTATGCTGAGGAATTTCTCTACAGTTCCTACTTTGTTGAGTTTTTTTAATCAGGAATGGATATTTGATTTTGTCAAATGCCTTTCTTGCATCAATCAATGTATCATGTAATTCCTTTCCTTTGTTTTATTTACATGTTGAATTATGTCAATTGTTTTTCTACTATTGAGCCATTCTTGCATCCCTGGTAAGAATCCCACTTGGTCACAATGTATTATTATTTTGATATGTTGTTAAATCAAATTAGCTAGGATTTTTGCATCTATATTCATGAGGGATATTTTGCTATAATTTTTTCTTTTAGTGTCTTTGCCTGGTTTGGGTATGCAGGCTATGATGGCTTCATAAAATGTATTTTGAAGTTTTCTATTCTTTTCTATACTCTGGAATATGCATGAGGTTGCTGTCTCTTGCTGAGTTAGGCAAGAAAAGAGAACATATATAAAAGAGAGAAGGAAAGCAAACAAACAAATAATAACAAAGAAAATACTATATAAAAACAAAGTCAGCAAAAGCTAGAAAAGCAAAACAATAAAAGTAAGAGGAAAATAAAATAATGAAAAGGAGAGAAGTAAAATGATGCAAGAGAACTAAAGACAATTAAGGAGAGGAATGGATAAAAGCAATAAAAAGGGAAAGAGAAACAGAAAAAGAAGAAAAAATGAAAGGGAAGATAGAAATAACAGAAAGTAAGAGAGAGAAATGAGGAAGAAAGAATAAACAATAAATGTAAAAAACAAAACAAAAAATAAACCTGGGTAGGTTCCAGACCCAGAGAGAAGAAAATCTGGGGTCTTCTGCCACCAAAGGACCTGATGTCATGGATGGACAAGGGATGAGATGATAACACTCAGCCCTAGATGGAGTTCCTGTGAGGCTAGAAGTTGTCAGTTCTGGGCACCCAATCCATAAGTAGTTCATGCAGACTCCAAAGCAGCTGGGGCATCAGGGTATTTCCATCCAAAGGGCAGCTGATGGTGAGAGGTCACACTAGTCCAGGGCTGATGAGCACTGGCTCTACAGGCCTGCAACAGGCCACACCTGACTCCAGGTACTGGTTTTATTCTGTTACTGCCCCATGTACTTTGATGGGACTTTAACAACCTGGCAAGCAGGAGTTTTCCTGGGAGTGTACGTGTGTGAGGACAAGCCACACGTCTGGTCACCACGGTAATGTGGGGTACATGATTAAAATTTTCATTTCTTTCTCTCAACCAATAAGGGGTAGGCCTCTATACCACCTACTGCTCTCTTGCCTTCAAAGTAACCTGCAACAGTTCAAGATGACCATACCAGGCTGGCCAACCAGCACAGATCCACAGTCTTTTCTTTTCTGTTTTCATCCCTCACCTGTCTGTTCAGCTAGTGAGGGCTAGATAGACGACTTGGGTTGAGTACATTAGGAAACTTAAGTATTGTAGTTGAATTGTTATTGTTAAGTGCTGTCGAATCAGCTCCTATTTATAGCAACTCTGTATAGGGTTTCCAAGGAGCAGCTGGTGAGCTTGAACTGCCGATCTTGAGGTTCAAACTGACTTTGCAGTCCAGTGCATTAACCCACAGTGCCACACCAGGAATTGTTATTACAGAGACAATACTGTAGATTACTGACATGTTTCATAAACATATTCAACAGACTTTACAAACTGTTATAGACATCTAGGCACTTTGTACTTAATCCACAAAAAAGATAGTGCCAGTTAAGCACAGGTAAATAGAAACGGCAAAAGTGTATTCAAAAGATAAATATAAAAATACAAGTATAAAATATAAAGAAAGGGAAACTCCATGTTTTTTGCTAAATGTACAATGTACACACAAATAAACAAGCACACACAGTATAAGTAGGTAAACTGAGATTTTATGATGTTGCTGTTAATAAAATTCAGAGTACTTCCAAGAAATCATTTTATAGATTTATGCTATTTTATTTGTTTTTGTTGTTGTTTAAATATCCTCTACATTAACAGTTTTTAAGTCAGAAATAAACTCAAAATTCAGATCGAAGTCCCTTTAATTCAATGCATGGCCATTATGTTTAAAAAAGGAAATGAGTTGATACACACAGATATTTCCACAATCATCTCCAGGGGCTTGTCAGGATTTTTGTATTCAAACTTGTTTCTGATCCTGTCACTGATTTCCCCTAGTGCCTCTCATTTTTATTCTACACTTATATAAAACCTAAAAATTCTGTGTCTTAGGAATATTTTCTAGTTGACTTGCTTTCCACTTTGACGTATGATTTTGAATTGATTATTCCAGCCTTCCTAAATTCTCTTTGAACTCTTAAAAGAACAGACCAACAATCTGCTTATTGTCTGAAGCTGCAAGCTCACATGTACTTTCCTAGATGTACTGTTCTCTAGTGTTCTCCCAAATCCTAGGTGACTACCAAGGTACCTCCAGTCTTCACTTCTAGTCCCATAAATTCCAGCTTTCTGCTGCCCTCTCCTGGTATACTACAGCATACAAAATTTAATTCTAGTGTTGAAAGTAAATTCTGAGTTTTACAGTTAGATGAAAATAAGGCATTGGTTCTCAAAATATAATGTGCACCAAAATTTCCTGGGAAGCCTGTGATTAAGAAATAATGTAAACTGCAAAGTCTCTCACTCAGATATGATTCTACGCATCTAAGGAAGAAGTAATGCATCTTCACCTTTAATAGACAGTGTTCTGATTCATGTCAACTACAAATCATACTTTAAGAAAGCCTGGAATATGAAAATATGACTCAAGCAAGCTTTTGATTATAACCTTTCTGATCGAAAGAACAAGTCTGAACAGATGAGTTTAGTTTAGGGGAAAAAAATGAATTGGATGGCTTTCGATTTAATCTTTTTGAAATGCTTTTTACAATTTAAACAGCTAAGCAAATTCATTAATTAGTACTTTTGAGTTACGTGATTGATATTCGAAAACAGAGCAAAACTCAAAGAATGCAATTACGTGGGTATAAATAGGTACCATCACCCTATGTTGTTTTGCTGCTATGAGCCATCGAGATGGTTCAGACTCATAGTGGCCCTTTATAGGGTTTCCACGGAGTGACTGGTGAGCTTGAACCACCAACCTTGCAGCTCAAACTGGTCTTGAAGCCCAGGCTCCCCCTGACCCTATAGATAAGCTAAATCTTCTTATTCTAAAAAAGTATCCCCTCTGGAGCAGTTTTGATGTTAATGAATTATTATGCCCCATCAGTTTTTTCTAACTGCCATCAAATAATTCAACTAAATTTCATTATCTTCAAACATCAAGTCAATATTCTTAAAAGATCCATTTTGTCTAAAAAAGAAAACATTAAAAAGCTACTAAAGTGCGCAAATGATACCAAATTCCTATAACATAAGTTTTATCTCAATCTCTGTATTTCTTATTCAAAGTATTAGGGACTTAAAGAATACGCCCACACTTCGGTCTCACTGTCTTCAACCTAGATTTAATTAGTTTAGGTGCAGTCTTGCATCAGAACTATTCAAAGTTTCCCAGGTGATTCGAATGTGCTCTAAAAATCTTATTTTACTTAGACTTCTGATTAGAACACTTGGCTGCTGTTAATTTGTTTCCTTGGACTCTTGGGTATTGTACATATCTTCCTTCCATTTATTTTCATCATCCTTATTTCTGAACTTTGAAAGACATATAATCTTTGAATATACAATAAGACTATCTGCAGAATGTTCATGTATTTTCAAAGTTCTTATATAGCTAGTCAGATCAGTATTAAAAAATAAATAAAAGAAGCAGAACGATTAAACGAATCTATCCTTTTATCTTCAATCAATGGAAACCTGACATATTCCAAATACTGCCTTGAGTTCTTGATTTTTTTTTTTTTCTCAAAAGCCATTGACAAAATAAAACAAATAGTTACTAAGTTGTTGTTGTTGTTGTTAAGTGCCGTCAAGTCGGTTCCAACCCATAGCGACCCTGTACAGGGTTTCCGAGGGTGTAAATCTTTACAGGAGTAGAAAGCCTCATCTTTCTCCCGCAGAGCGGCTGGTAGTTTCGAACCGCTGACCTTAAGGTTCGCAGCCCGATTCGTAACCATTACGCTACCAGAGCTCCTTACTCTTTAAAAAAAAATTTTAATCCCTGTTAATTTAGTGAATTACAAACTGGATTACAAACTGTAAGGCCAGCAGTTCCAATCTACCAAGTGCTCCGATGGAGAAAGATTTCTGCTCCCATAAGAATTTAAAACTTTGGAAACCATATACAGGGTCACTATGAGTTGGAATCGACTTAGTGGCATGCAACCACTGCCACCACTTTTGCTAATTTGTTGTTTTTGTTGTTAAGTGCTATTGAGTAGGTTCTGACTCATAGCGAATAGCATATATTATTTTATTCTTTTAATCCTGACTCTGGCATTAAAATGTATTTCTATGTTAGTCCTAATTGCATGGCATCGCCAATTTTCAAACAGCCTATATAAAGAATTGGAGAAAAATACATTATCTTCTAAAAGAATATGGAATTCTAAAAACTTTACAGTATGGTATCTTAGTTATCTAGTAACAAAAATACCATAAGTAGATGACTTTGTTGTTGTTGTTGTTGTTCCAAGGAGTGCCATTGTTGTTGTTGTTCCAAGGAGTTCTGTCGAGTTGATTCTGACCCATAGCGACCCTGCATAGGGTTTCCAAGGAGCAGCTGGTGAGCTTGAACCACGGACTCTGCAGTTCAAATGACTTTGCAGTCTGACACATTAACCCACAGCACCACACCAGGGTTGTTAGGTGCCATTAAATTGGTTCCAACTCATAGCAACCTTATGCACACCAGAACAAAACACTGCCAGTCCTGTGCCATCCTTGTAATCGTTGTTAGCCTTGAACCCATAGCTGCTGCCAATGAACCAACCCATCTTGTTGGGGGCCATCCTCTTTTATGCTGACCACTTTACAAAACCCGATGTTCAAAGTATGAAAACCAAAGTCTGCATCCTTGCTTCTAAGAAGCACACCAGCTGTACTAGTTCCAACACAAGTGTGTTTTGTTCTTCTTGCACTATGGTACTTTCAATATTTTTCTCAATCACCTTAACTCAAGTGCATCAATTCTTCTATGCTCTTCCTTATTCATAGTCCAACTTCCACATACAAGTGAGTTAACTGAAAATACCATGGCTTAGTCCTCAAACTGCTATCTTCGTTCTTGAACACTTTAAAGCTGTTTTGTGCAGCACTTGCCTAATGAAATACGTTGTTTGATTTCTTGACTGCTGCTTCCACGAGAGTTGATAGTGGATTCAAACAAACTGAAATATTTGATCATTTCAATCTTTTCTCCATTTATCATGATATTATTTATTGATAATGAGGATTTTTGTTTTCTTTACATTAAGGTGCACCTCATACTGAAAGTTGTATTCTTTGATCTTCTTCAGTAAGTATTTTAAATCTTCTTTGCTTTCAGCAAACAGTGTTGTATCATCTGAATACCACAGGTTAATGGGTTTTCCTCCAATCCTTACGCCACATCCTTTTTCATATAATGCAGTTTCTCAGATTAAGTGCTCAGTACATAGACTGAATAAGTAGGGTGAAAGAATACAACATTGTTAAACAACTTTCTTGATTTTTAAACCATTTGTTGTCTCTTTGTTTTATTTGAACACCTGCCTCTTGGTCTAGATACAGGTTCCTCATAAGTACAATAAACTGTTCTGGAATACCTATTTTTCACAATATTATCCAAAAATTATCATGATCCATACACTCAAAAGCCTTTGCGTACTCAGTAAAGCACAAGTAAACATCTTTCTGGTACTCTATGCTTTTAGCCAAGATCCATGTGATTTCAGTTATGATATCAGAATCCAGGTTGAGTTTCTGGCACTTCCTTGTCAATGTACTATTGCCGCTGTTTTCAGATTATCTTTAGCAAAATTTGACTTATATTAATGATATTGTTGAATGAGTTCCACATTAAATTGGGTCTTCTCTCTTTGGAATGGGTGCAAATATGAATCTCTTCCAATTGGTTGGCCAGGGAACTGTCTTCCAAACTTTTTGGCATATATGAGTGTATCTCCAGTGTTGTATCAGTTTGTTGAAAGATTTCAATTTGTATTCCATCAATTCCTGGAGATTTGCTTTTTGCCAATTTTTGTTTGTTTGGCTTTACCAAACAAAAATTTATTCTCTTATAAATTTGGAGGGTAAAATTCCAAATTCAAGGCACCAGCTCTAGGGTAAGCCTTTCTCTCTGTCAGGTTCTTTGAAAGGTGTTTCTATCCTTTCAACATCTGTGGGCTTGGTATCCCTTGGAGATTTTCATGTGTCTTGGTACCAATCCTTCTCTGGCACTAGGAAGTTCTCAATACAGGTATCCTGGGTCCAAAGGATATGTTCCACTCCCAGATCTTCTTTCTTGGCACTCAGGTACCTCCTTCTCTGCTCCCTTCCCTCTCTTATATCTTTTATATGATAAAAGGTGAAGCAGGTTAACCCCCAGGGAAACTCCTCTTACATTGGATCATGGCTGTGACCTGAGTAAGGGTGTCACATTCCACACAAACCTCCTTACAACTGACTGGCTAATGACATCAGAACACTTTAGATGGAATAACTATATCATTCATTACATAACTACTAAATTACACTATTATGTAACTTCCAAACCACTGCGGTTCATGATCCAACCAAATCAACATCAATTTTATCAATGACATGCAGGCAAATTTTTGAAAACATTATTAAGAGGATGACATGTAGCTTTATATCACATACAAACAAAAAAGTTATTTGAATTTGCATTCGTCAGTAGGAACTTGTCTAAAATATAACTAAAATTTTCAAATAGGGACTCTTAATAGTTCTAATAAAGCTAAACTTTTAAAAAAGGAATGAAGAAAGGGGGGGGAGAAGAATTTTTTAAAAGAAAGGGAGAAAAGGAGGAAGGAGCGAGGAAGGGAAATAAGGAATAAAAGAAAAAGTAAGAGAAGAAGAAAGCAAAGCAATATTAAAGTTATAGTTTCTAATCTAAACAACTGAGTACTTGTCTAGTTCGGGTATTGTAGATGCTCACTGCCATTACAAACTGCAATGCACTTACCTAAATCTATGACTTAGGAGTTTTAGAACTTCTAATAGTTTTTAACCAATTTATATTGTAAAAACTATTGCAGGGTTGCACTTTTTATTTTTTAAATCTTTGATTTCATGTATATTTTTAATTGAAAGAACCAAGTAATTGAACTGCCCTTTAAATAAAGTCAAAATCTAGCTGAAAGAAAGGCCTGGTGCTGAATTCTTTCTAGAGCTGAGTGTTATACTCAAAGTAGTTGGTAGACCCTTTTTTCTTATTTAAAGCAACCAACATTTATGGGAAAAGTTATCAAAAAAATGTTCTTGTCTTGATATAGCTGGAAAAGTGGGCTTGTTCTGACACAAGTCAGGGAGCATAAAAGGAAAATATTGAAGTAAATCAAGGTTGAATAAAAGGAGGTAGTGAAAGGTAGGCAAAACACAGTGGCTCCATATAATACATTCTGGACTGTGTACCACAAGGCCTGCAGTTCGAGCCTGCCTGCCTCTCTGCAGGAGAAACATGAGGCTTTCTGCTCCCACAAAGATATAAAAAGCCTTGGAAACCTTATATAGGGTCACTGTGAGTCAGAACCAACTCCATGGAACTTAACAATGACAACAACAAGTTTTCTGTTGTTATTTCCAGAAAACTTCTGAAATATTGTAATCATGGTGTTGGTGCTGTAGGGTAATCACTGGACTCCTAACCGCAAGGTTGGCAGTTCAAACCTATCAGCCACGCCTTAGAAACTCTATATAGGATCACTATGAGTTGGAACCGACTCGACAGCACTTAACAACAACAACTGCTGAAATTATAACATAATTGGTGATTGAATATTTTATGGAAACTAGTGAAGCAGTAGCTTGTTTCATTCAAGTAGCAGAGAGTAGGATGGAAAACAGGGAACAACACAGTTTTCAGTACAGACAAATTTTTGAAGTTACAGGAAACTCTCAAGGTTCTCAGGGATTACAAACTATGTTTAACCAGGTTCCTGAATTGCAAGTAGCACCAGTTAATAACTGGCTTCCTGAAAAAATGACCTGTTGCTTTTTTATTTAGTAAAATGTAATCACTTCTGCTATTTTCTTCTGTGGTGCTCTTCCTGGTACAACATACAATCCCTAAGAACCCACTGTCATTGGGTGTTTTCTGACCCTTAGCGACCCTAGACAGGTTTTTCCAAGACTGTAAATATTTTTGGGAGCAGATGGCCTCATCTTTTCCTACTGAGGCTGGTGGTTTGGAACCACAAACCTTGCAAGTAGCAGTCTAGTATTTATCTTACAGCACCACTATGCAAACACTGAAATGGTTTATTCCTTTACCCAACACTTTCCAAAGGAATTCATTCTTAACAGTGAGAGTCTGAAACTGTGTCAACTCCCTTACAGATGGGTGGGGCTAGAGGAAGAGCTTCATTGAGTCTGGTATTGTGCGGATGCTGCACCACCAATTCCCCAATCCCCTAGCTTAAACTAGTAAACACAAAGCACACTAGAGAGTTTTAAGGGTAAGTGAAGAATGTCATTTCATTCCTGAAATGTGACTACATTCTTTTATAAATGAAGTGTCAGATTGTCTACTTTCCATCCAAAAACTGTGAGCTAGGCAGTCCCTCTAGTCAGTAAACTTTTGTTGACAGGTTTGCTGCAGCTATGAGGCTCAGTAGTTAAATATCTGTGTTATAGTTTATATTCAGGGTTTACATGAACAAAAGCAAGGCACAAAAGTCTAAATCATACAGGTTTTCTATAAGAATTAGAACAATAGATTTATTGTCTACAACACTGAAACCCAACAAGGTTAAGGACAGAGTCAGTCCTGAATATCCTCTGTTCTTCAACTTTTATAGCCCCTTGATCTTACAATAGTTCTCATTCAGTTCTGTTTCCAAGACAAACCATCAATGACTTTTGCAATAATGCAGTAAGTCTTCACAACTATCTTGTAGTATTCCCCCTGCCTCTAATTCTATGAGGATGATAGACAAAAGTACATTAATACTGTCACTTTTTAGAATCTCTGCTAATTCTCCATTATGATACACATGTCCCTCACATTTTTCGAAGAACAGCAGAATTAGCATTTGCCAAGATAATTAGATCTCTTTTCATCTAAAATCTATATGATCTGAAAGAGCAGTGGTGTCACTGTAGGACAAGTGTTGAATTGCTAACTACAAGGTCAGCAGTTCAAACCACCTTCCCCTCTGTGGGATAAAGATGAAGCTTTCTGCTTCCACAAAGATTTACAGTCTCAGACACCCTATAAAGGGTGGTTATGCGTCAGAAACCAACTCAACAGCACTTAACAGCTTAACATGATCTGAAAATGAAGAAATGGTATTCATTTCACTATATATCTTAGCAAAGATATTATGTCATGTAAACACCTAGCACTTTCAGAAATTTTTCCTCTTTTATAGGTACTATTTCATCTCTGGCCTCTTCATCATAGCTAATTTTTGCAATTAAGTCATCTATATTTACAATTATCTTCTTTCCACTTTTTCTTTTACAACTCTTTTGTGTTGTTTTTCTTTGTTTTCTTTTTGCTTTGTTTGTTTGTTTGTTTTGCCAATATGTTTATTTTCATAGGTTGTTGTGAGTTTAATAAATGTGATTACTTAGACAAGTGTTAACATATGTTATTGTTGTTGTTGTGTGTCATGGAATCGGTTCTGACTACAGCTAGTAGTTTTGAACTGCTGACCTTGAGTTTAACAGCCCAATTTGTAACCACTAAGCTACCACAGCTCCTTGTGTTAGCATATATATAGTAGGTATTTAACAAATGTTAAGAACTATTCCATCACAAACACTATATTCTTTAAAGGGAGAATTCTGATATATTTGCTTGCCAGGCTTCTAACTGCTTGATTCACAGGATTTAAAAGAAGACGCTTTCTACTCCCGTAGATTTACAGTCTCGGAAACCCTGTACAGGGTCGATATGAGTTGGAACCGACTCCACAACACATAACAACAACAACAACTGTGTAAACTAGTCACACACATACATATGGCAATTACTCTTGCTATATCCTATGATACTTCATTTTCAGCTATTAAGTCACTTTTATTTTTTTGCTTCCATTCACTCTTTTTTTGTTTGGGGGAAGAGGGGCAGGAATACACAGAAACCCTCAGGAATATATAATAATTTAAATAACCAAAGGCCACATTCTGCAAGCCTGCCTCCTGGCTGCCAGCACCCAGTCCCTCTCTTTCCATGAGTCCAGAGTCCTCATCTCTGTCTCCATCTCTGGTGTCACTGCTTCTCTGGATTGGGTCCCACACTCTGCTTGTGCACTTCTATCCTGATGG
Source organism: Chrysochloris asiatica (assembly GCF_000296735.1). Taxonomy (NCBI): domain Eukaryota; kingdom Metazoa; phylum Chordata; class Mammalia; order Afrosoricida; family Chrysochloridae; genus Chrysochloris; species Chrysochloris asiatica. The sequence goes on from NW_006408753.1 coordinate 2,357,351, forward strand.
TCCTAGGGTTCTCTGTTTCTGTACTGTAAGATTAACTACACCCCTATTTTTGTTACAAAACTTCTACCTTTACAGTTGTGGCAGTCGCAATTAGTCATGATAACAATTACTCACTATTGAATCATAAGAATCTTATCCCCATCTCTATTAACCAAACCTGACTAGACAAGATAAAAACTCTTCAGTAGAGACTCTACCTTCTCCTGCAACTCTGTAATTAAACTCCCTCTTGAAAACTTAGCAGTCACTTTGTGCCTTCAGCGCACCCTCATTTTAGGTAGCCAATGCGTAAGTTTCCCATCCCTATCTACCTTGTATACAGAGGGGATAGGATTGATACTTGATGTGAAGATTCCTTCCCTCTCAGTTGAGCTACTACATCCACTAAGTATAGGTCAAGTTTATCAAATTGGAGTAATTTACACTCATTTCCTTTATCAAAAATTGTTGGGGTTTTTTTGTTGTCTTCCTCTAGTTTAAGTTCTGTATCAAGTCATTACTATCTGCAAGTTTGGGTGTTTTTGTGCCTCTCCCCTCACTTTATATCAGCTGGATGCTTCACTCTCAGCTCTAGCCCTCCGTGGCTATGTCCTTGTCCAAGGGCTCGGAAATCATCAAGGCACACTTTGGACCAACCAGCACTTCCTCTTTCTCTCATCTTCAGGTCAATGGGAGTCTATGGAATGTGGTCAAACTCAGCCCATTTCTTCATTGCTGCCTTTCCCCCTCTTCTACTAACCAATAGACCAACATGGTCTCCAGCAAGCTTACATGCATGCTCATGTGTTTCCTTCGAGTTTCAGTCTTAGAGGGGGGTTTGTCCTGAAGGGACTTGATTACTTGCCTTGATGGCTCCCCTGCAAACAACTTGCTTGTTCTTGTAGTAGCCAATTGTATTGCCATTTTTGTTTTGGATTCTTCCTACTGATCTTTCTTTGAAGTGTATCTTGTATTGCTCTAGCTGTTTCAGGCTGATCTGCTTGTCCTTTCTAGTGGGAATGTCCCCCCTCAGAAGGTTCTGGATGGGGATCAGAATTCTACCTAAGGTCCTATACATTGCAAAAGCTCTGTAAGAAGACTATTTCACTGGGCAAGTTCTAGAACCTCTTCTTTTAATTATTTCAATCAGTTATAGGCTGAAGACGGGATTACAAGCTTTCAGTAATCATGTTTCCCAACATTCCTTTCTATCCCACTCAATATTTTACAACAGTAGGCAAGGGAAACCAATATTCATAAGTCAGTCAAGCATCTTAACATTATTTCCCATCTTCAGACTGTGCCTCAATCTCTGTATCACAGAACCCTGTTGTTCCAAGGATGAGCATATATCACTATTTACCTCTGTTCCATTTAGCCTATGTTAACCTGCCTCAATGTTCCCCTATCTACCTTGTTCTTCCACCCCTCTACCCTTTCTTGTGTATTT
>NW_006408753.1:2369104-2370314 GCF_000296735.1 Chrysochloris asiatica
CTATCATTGTGTTGAACTCCTGGTGTGGTGCTATAGGATAAACACTAGACTACAAACCACAGGTTAACAGTTCAAACCCATGAGCTGCGCTTATACAAGTTTGCTGTGACTCTGAACCGACCGTACATCACTTAACAACAATAACAACCGCTATGTTATTTGGAGAACAATGAGGCTTTCTGCTCTCATGAAGATTTTAATAGCTCTGAAAACCCTATGTTGCTGTTGTTGTTGTTATGTGCCGTGGAATTGGTTCCGACTCATAGCGACTCTGTACAGGGTTTCTGAGGCTGTAAATCTTTACCGGAGCAGAAAGCCTCATCTTTCGCCTGGAAAACCCTATACAGGGCCGCTATGAGTCGGAACTGATACCACTCATTTAACAACAATCGTCATTATATTAGGTGTCTTCCAGTCATATCCAACTCATAGCCACCCTATGTACACCAGAATAAAACATTGCCCAGGTCCCACACCATCCTCACAATTGTGGTTACACTTGAGCACTCCAGTGCTCCACGGCACTTAACAGCAACCACCACCATTACGTTAGGTGTCTTCCAGGCAGATCTGCCTCACAGCCATTCTATGTACAACAAAACAAAACACTGCCTAGTCCCATGCCATTCTCACAATTGTGGTTACACTTGAGCCCAGTGCTGACATCACTCTGCTAATCCATCTCATTAGAGGTCTTCCTCTTTTTCACTGACCCTCCATTATACCAAATATGTTGTCCTATTGTAGGGACTGGTCCCTCCTGATAACATGTCAGAAATATGAAGGACGAAGCCTCATCATCCTGCCTTCTAATGAGTATTTTGGCTGTATTTATACTAACACAGATTTATTTGTTCCTCTGGCAGTCCATGGTACTTTGAATATTCTCCCAAACCATAACTCAAATGCATCAATTCTTCTATGGTCTTCTATACTTATTGTCTAACTTTCATATGCATATCAGATTATTGAAAATAACCATTACTTGGGTCTGGCACATCTTAGTCCTCAATCTGACATCTCTGCTTTTAAACACTTTAAAGAGATTTTGGGCAACAGATTTGCCTAATGCAATACTGGTTTGATTTCTTGACTATTGCTTCCATGAGAGTTGATAGTGGTTCTAAGAAAAAAATGAAGTCTTTGGCAATGTCTACCTTTTCTTCATTTATTATGATGTTATTTACTGGTCCAATTGTGGGCATTTTTG
>NW_006408753.1:2371644-2379726 GCF_000296735.1 Chrysochloris asiatica
CTTATGTTGTTGTTAAGTGCTATAGAGTCAGTTCTGACTCATAGTGAACAAACATATGCTAATTCTCACCAATCTTCTGGGAATATGTGCTGCAATATTCAAATGGCATGAGCCTATTTCTAAGCCTTCAGCAATAAACTCAAGTGATTCTTAAATTGTTCTTATTGTTAAGTGCCATCAAGTCAGTTTGACACATAGCAATCCTGTATAGTATTTCTGAGTAGCAGCTGGTTAGCTTGAACCTCCAACCCTGTGGTTCAAACTGGCCTGTGGTTCAAACTGACCTTGCAGTCCAGTGCTTATCCTACACCACCACAACTCTTCAAGTGATCCACTTAAAATACATGCTTGATGTTGGACATCTATAGCAGCTTCAGGAAATGGGCTGGTGCTAATTCAACCAGACATGTCTACTAACGGATCTAAACCTCTATATTATTTTAATTAAGTAAATATTCATCCATCCAGTCATTCAGTAAATATTTGCTGAAGTATACTATGAACCAAGAACTTTTTTAAAAATTGGAAAATATAGCAATAAAATGGAACATTTTAAAAAAGGGAGCAACCTCTAACCTCTTAGTAGAAAAATATAGACTATGTTTTTTCCCCTTAGGTGATATGGGAGGACTGTCCTTTCTTCATCTAGGATAAGGGTTAAACAATGTGTTGTTTCTACTAAGGAACAGTCCTTTTCAACAACTGTGCTATGTCACAATGATGACTTTTTTACTCTCTCTGCCAAAGCCAAGACTGGATCATTGTTACATCTTCACAATGAGAATCTGGTAAGGGTCCTGTAGAAAACCCCATGAAGGCTTATACAACATCCAAAAACTGACATTCGTATAAGTTTCTTATGGTCTTGCTAGTCTACATTCAACTTCTTACAGTTCATTACAATTACCCCTTAGAGGTTCATACCAGTTTATGGCTCTAGTGAGTAAGTTATCTTGTAAATCCAAGAAAAATCACTGCTTTTCATTTTGTACAGCTCCTTCTCATTGTAAAAATGGGATTGATGACTTTTAATCTCATTGCATGTCAGATCTAAAACCAGAATTTGCTAATGATGTTTTAATAAAATACAATCTGTCAAAGTATTAATTAATTATAGTGGTATAATTTCCATTTAATTATTTACATGTTTTACAACATAAGCAATTTTCTACCTTGAACATAAAAACAAATAAAAGGAAGATAGTACAAATTTTTTAAAGTTATATAAAAATCTCCCTGGGTAAGTGTCTTTAAACAAATTATAATATAAAAAACTTAAAGGCAGGAATGTTGATCTTTTAATCCCCTTTGATATAAAACTAAGGGATTTATAGTTTAGCTTCTCTCTAACTTTTGATATTGTTGTTGTTTTTATGTGCGTCTAGTCGGTTCCAACCCAGAACGACCCTGCATGGGGTTTCCAAGGAGCAACTGGTGAGCTTGAACAGCACCACAACTCTTCAAGTGAACATGCAGTTTGAACTTGAAGTTCAAACGACTATAATCTTGTACCCTTAGAAGTTGTTTCTATTATTTACCACATCATCACCTAATTAAGATATTAATTAACCAAACAGTTTTACCTGTAGTTCTGTTTTTTGTTTTTTTTTAATAAATTTTATCAGAAAATAAACCTGGAATCAATATAATTGTGCATACCCAATGAATATTCCAACCCAAACCCATTGCCATCATGTCAGTTCCAATTCACAGCAACCCTGTATAGGATTTCTGAGGCAGTAAATCTTTACAGGACCCGAAAGCCTCATCTTTCGCCCATAGAGAAGCTGGGTGGGTTTGAACTTGCAACCTTATGGCTAGAAATCCAGTGCTATCCCACAACACCACCAGAGTTCCTTACATAACCAATACATAATGGGGAATATGAAAGTACTGAGAAGACTATAGATACTCTGTAAATTAACTGAAGGTTCATTATAAAATCTGAACACACTGTGGCTTCTGATTATCACTCTTTTTCTGTACAATTGCTCTCGGCAATGTTTTTATATAATCATGTCGTCTCCATATGATTACCTGTTGTCCGCCTTTACTACCTGCTTGAAAATCTCTTTATGACATTAATGACAGCACTTGCTTTCCACTGATGATAATCTTATCAACATTTCCCAACTGGAGGCTTCTTTTGAACCATAGTAGAAAGTTATTAATAGTCAGTTGTTTTGGTATTAGATGCCATGAGCAGAATGAGCCTTCTTCACGTATTTTATTTTGTAAAATGGCCTAGAATCGAAATTACAATGTTGCTGAAAGAAGATGTAGACTTCATATTCTGAAATAGGTCATTTCTGTGACTCCAAGGACTATCCCCAATTCATAAAATAAAGTAATGACATTGGATAAATCCAATAAAATATTTATTATAAATCTTAGTAAAGATAGAGACAGATGGCTGAGGCCAGCATTATTTTTCATATATCATTGCCTCAGCTAATCAGTAATATGGGATTTTGTGAACGTAAGGATTGTTCCAAACCTTTGTACCAAAAAATAACAAAAAATAGTATTAAAAGTATATCTGTAACAATAACCTTTTTGTTGGCTCTAATAATTGCTCTAATGATTTAACCTTATTATTCATTCAATCACTAACTCAGACTGTAGTAGCTTATGAATTGCTATTATGCTAGAAACAATACAAGCAGTATTTTAAATACCAGCAGGGTCACCCAGAAGGTTTCAGCAGAGCTTTCAGATTAAGGCTGACTAAGAAGGAGATGCAGACTTCCGATGAAAGGTGGTTGTTGTTGTTATGTGCCGTGGAGTCGGTTCCAACTCATAGCAACCCTGTACAGGGTTTCCGAGGCTTTAAATCTTTACGGGAGCAGAAAGCCTCATCGTTCTCCCACGGAACAGCTGGTAGTTTCAAACTGCTGACCTTGCAGTTCGCAGCCCGATTCGTAACCACTACACTACCAGAGAAGCCACTGAAAACTTTATGAATAGCTCTGGAGCATTGTTTGATATAGTACCAGAAGTTGAGCACCTCAGGTTGAAAGGCGCTAAAAATACAACTAGGGAAGAGCTGCCTCCTCAAAGTAGAGTTGACCTTAATGGCATGGATGGAGTAAAATATTTGGGACTTTCATGTGCTGATGGGGCACAAAGGAGAAGAAACAGCTGCAAACATCCTTGAAAAATCAGAATGTGGAATGTTCAAAATATGAATCTAGGAAAATTTAAAGTGGTAAAAAATGAAATACGATGTATAAAGATAGATATCTTAGGCATTGGTGAACTGAAATACATACGTATTGGCCATTTTCAATTGGACAATTGTATAATTTACTTTGCTGGGAGTGACATACTGAAGAGGAATAGTATTTCATTCATCATCAAAACAGGCATTTCTAGATTTACCTCGTAGTATATTGCTATCTATGATAGGGTGATATAAGTAATACCACTATTACTTAAACTTATGAACCAACCACTAAATCCAATGTGGACAAAATTGATGAATTCTACTAACTTCTTTAGACTAAAATTGAGCACGTATGGAATCAAAATGCTTTGATAATTACTGGTGATTAAAATGCAAAAGTTGGAAACAAAGAAGAAGGATCAATAGTTGGAGAATATGGCCTTAGAGATAGAAAAAAAGGTTGGAAAATTTACAAGACCAATTACTTATTCACTGCCAATATTATTTCACACCAACATAAAGAGTGACTACATACCAGGACCTCACCTGATGGACTACTCAGACTACATCTAATAAAAGAAACCACCACTCGTCTATCAGTCTGTCGTACTATAGTGGCTTGAATATTGCAATGATACTGGCTATGCAACCAGTATTTCAGTTACCAGCAGGGTATACCCATGATAGACAGGTTTCAGTTTAGCTTCCAGACTAAGACAGACTAGGAAGAAGGAAAGGCAAACTACTTCTAAATGTTTAGCTACTAAACACATAAATAGCAAGGGAACACTGGATATTGAGTATATCACTAGGATAGTGTCATCATATATAGTGCTGGAAGATGAGCCCCTCAGGTTGGAAAGCACTCAAAATAAAACTGGGGAAGTGCTACCTCTTCAAAGGAGAATTGACAGTGACGACAAGGATGGAGTTAAGCTTTTGAGACCTTCATTTGCTGATGACAGGACAAATTCAAAATGAAGAGAAACAGTTGTAAACATCCATTAATAATCAAAACATGGAATGTACAAAGTATGAATCTAGGAAAATTGAAAATTGTAAAAAAATGTACTGGAACACAAAAAGATCAATATTCTAGGCATTAGACAACTGAAATGGACAGGTATTGGCCATTTTGAATATGACAATCACATGGTTTACTATATCGGGAATGGCAAATTGAAGGGGAATGATGTCACATTCACCATCAAAAATAATATTTCAAGATCCATTTTGATATGTAATGCTTTCTGGGATAAGATAATATCCAATTGCCTACAAAGGAGTTCTGATGTGGTGCCATAAGATAAGCACTTGACCACAAGGTCGATTTGAACTACAAGGTTGGTGGTTCAAATTCAGCAGCCACTCCTTGGAAACCCTATACAAGGTTGTTATAAGTTTGAAATGACTTGACCACACACAATAACAACAGAGAAGACCAATCAATACCACTGTTAATCAAATTTATACAACAACCACTAAAAGTAGTGATGATGACATTGAAGAATTTTACCAACAGCTTCAGTATGAAATTGATCAAACATGCAATCAAGATATATTGATAATTACTGGTGAATGAAAAGTGAAGGTTGGAAACAAAGAGGAAGGACCAGCAGCTGGAAAACATGGTTTTGGTGATAGAAATGAAACTGGAAATCACATAATAGGATAGTTCAAGGGCAATGACTTCCTCATCACAAATACATTTTTAAAACAAAATAAAAGGTGACTATACATACAGATCTCATCAGATATAATACACAGAAATCAAATTGACAACATCTGTGGGTAGAGACAATGAAAAAGCTACAAAAAAACAGCCAAAACCAGGGCAGGAGCAGATTGTGGAACAGACCATGAATTGGTCGTATGCAAATTCAGGCTAAAGATAAAGATAATTAAACAAACTAACAAGGGCCAAAAGTTGGCCATGAACATATCCCACATGAATTTAGAGATCGTCAGAAGAAATGATTTGATGAATACACACCAATGACCAAATATCAGAAGAATTGTGGGATGACAGCAAGAACATCATAAAAGATAAAAACCAAAGAAAAGAAAGAGGGAAAAGACCAAAACGGATAACAAAGGGACTCTGAAATTTGCTTTCCAGCATAGAGATGCTAACTCAAATGGAAGAAATAAAGAAGTAAAGAGCTGAAAGAAAATTTCAAAGGGCAGGCTGAAAAATGAAGCAAAAATGTACAAAGACCTGAAGTTAGAAAACCAAAAGGGAAGAACATACTCTGCATTTCTCAAGCTGAAAGAGTTGAAGAAAATACTGAAGCCTCAATTTGTAATATTGAAGATTTTATATGCAAAATATTGAATGATGCAGAAAGCATCAAAAGAAAATGGAAGAAATACAGGAAATCACTGTATCAAAAACAATTAGTTGATGTTCAAACATTTCAAGAGCCAATGGCACTGAAAGAAGAAGAGCAAGGTGCATTGAAGGCACTGGGAAAGAAAAATGCTTGGTAATTGAGGGAATACGAATTGAAATATTTCATCAAACTGTTGCAGAATTGGAGGCATTCATTCATCTATGCCAAGGAATTTGTAAGATAGCTACCTAGCCAACAAATTAGAAGAGGCCCATATTTGTGTACATTTCAGAGAGGTGAAATAACAGAATGTAGAAATCATTGGACAATATCACTGATATCACATACAAATAAAGTTTTGCTAAAGATAATTAAAGAATGGTTATAACAGTACATTGACAGGGAACAGGTTCAATCTGGATTCAGCAGAAGATATGTAACCAGGGTTATCATTGCTAATGTCAGATGGATCTTGGTTGAAAACAGAGAATGCCAGATAGATGTTTCCTGTGCTTTCTTGATATGCAAAGGCTATAGACTGTGTGAATCATAACAATTTATGGAAAACATTGCAGAGAATGAGTGTACCTGGACAATTAATTTTGTTCATTAGGAACCTGCACATAGATCAAGAGACTATTGTTGGAACTGAACAAGGGAACACTGAAAGGTTTAAAATCAAGAATAGTGTGTTCCAGGGTTGTTTTCTTTCACCATACGTATTTAGCCTCTATGATAAGCATATAATCTGAGAAGCTGTATTATATGAAGAAGAATATGGCATCAGAATTGAAGGAATATTCATTTACAACTTGCGATATGCAGATGATACAAACTTGCTTGCTGCAAGTGAAGAGGACTTAATACTGATGAATATCTAAGGCCACAGCCTTCACTATGGGTTGCACATGAATGTAAAAAAAACAGGAATCCTCACCACTGGACCAATAAATACCATCGTGAAGATTAGAGAAAAGACTGAAATTGCCAAAGACTTCATTCTTCTTTGATCCACTATCATCACTCATGGAAATAGCAGTCACAAAATCAAACAACACATCGCATTAGGTAAATCTGCATCCCATGACCTCTTAGATGTGTTCATGAGCAAAGATGTCAGTTTGAGGACTAAGGTATGCCTGACCCAATCCATGGTATTTTCAAAAGCTTCATTTACATGTGAAAGTTGGACAATGAAAAAAGAAGAAGGTAAAAGAACTGATGAATTTAGTCATAGTGTTAGAGAAGAATCTTAAAAGTACAATAGTCTTCTAGAAGAATAAACCAATCTGTGTTGGAAGTAGTACAGCCAGAATGCTCCTTAGACTGCACTTCATCTCTCATACTTTGGACATATTATCAGGAGGGACCAGTCTCTAGAAAAGGATATCATGTTTGTGAAAGTGGAGGGTCAGCACAAAAGAGTAAGACCCCCTACAAGATGGATTCACACAGTGACAGTAGAAATGGGCTCAAGCTTAATGAGTGTGAGTATGGCACATGACAAGACAATGTTTCCTTCTGTTGTGCATATAGTTGCTATATGTCAGAACTGACCTGACAGCACCTTAAAACAACAATATGGGAGGTAAAGATAGAAAAGCTCAATTTCATCCATGAAAACAAGGCCAGCAGCGGACTGTGAAACTGACCATTTGATCAAATGCCAGTTCAGGGAGAAACTGAAGAAAATAAAACAAGTTCACAAGAGCTAAAATGTGATCTTGAATCTATCTTACCTGAATGTAGAAATCATCTTGAGAACAGACTTGATGTCTTGGACATTATTGACCAACAACCAAAAGAGTTGTGAGATGACATTAATAAATTACAAAGAAAGAAAGTAATTATAAAGGTCATTAAATACACAGGAAAGACAGAAAAGACAAAAATGGATGTCAGAGGATTTTCTGAAACTTGATCTTGGAAAATGAGTGGCTATAGCAGCTGAAAGAAATGATGAAGTAGAAGCTGATCACAAAATTTCAAACAGCAAGTCAAGAAGGCAAATTAAAATATTATAATTAAATAAGAAAAGACATAGAGCTAGGAAGCCAAAATGGAAGAGCATAATCAGCATTTTTCAAGCTGAAAGAACTAAAGAAAAACTTCAAACTTGAGTTGCAATATTGAAGGATCCTGATATTGTGTTGTAGGATAAGCATTGGGTTGTGAACTACAAAATTCTCAATTTAAAACTACCATCCGCTCCTCAGAAACCCTATAGAGAGTACTTACAAGTCAGAACTGACTCAACGACACTTAGCAACAACAACAATGGGCAAAATATTGAACTAGGCACAAAGCATCAAAGGAAGATGGAAGGAATATGCAGAGTCACTGTACTATAAAGAACTGGCCGATGTTCACTTATTTCAAATGGCACTAATAATCAAAAACTGATGGTACTGAAGGAACAAGGGCTAGTTGCACAAGTCATTGGCAAAAAAAACAAAGTTGCAGAAATTGGCGAAATACAAATTAAAAGGTTTCCACAAACTGAGGCAGGGTTAGAGGCACTCACTCACCTATACAGAGAAATTTGGAAGACAGCTACCTGGGTCAACTGATTTGAAGAGATAC
>NW_006408753.1:2381281-2383690 GCF_000296735.1 Chrysochloris asiatica
TCCTTCTGTAGCAGCCACTAAATGCTGGCTTAAAATATTAAACCACGAAGTACATACTTTGGCAAATCATGCACACAAATGGTAACTGGCAATTTGTCTTACCACAGCTTTTCTGTTTAACCGCCCTACGTGATAGCAGCAATGGTTACCATTGCTACATAAATGCCATAAACTCACACATAAAACAGCACATACAACAACTGCAAAATCTCAGCAATGACAGTACCGAATACTACACGATGCATATAAATTGTACTGGCTTTTGGCAAGATGCTCTTTTTGTAACAAATTCTTAATAAAACAAAAGTTCTTTTGCTTTAAATGTTATTTTAAAAGCTATAATATGAAGAATGCACTGTAATTATATAAATTCAATAAGAAAAAGTAAATCTGAGTGGATTAATCCTAAACATGGTTTTGCTACTTTGCCCAATATAAATCATTCCTAGTGGATGCATGCTAAGGTATTTGATTTATAAAATGTGAGTGTTACCGAAAGTAAACAGGCATAGAGATCACTAAACCACAGTACACACAATTAGTTAGGATTCTATAGTGCTGATGTCTTCCTAATTATTCAACCACAAATAAATTCTGGGAAAACATTTTCAAAACTCTTATCCCAATGACTGTATAATGGTTAAAATGCTAATTCAAGTGTAATAAAAAAAATTAGAAGTCTAGGAAAATCCAACATTCCATGAAAAAAAAAGACATATACATAAGCTATATAAAAGATGCAAAGGCATTCGACTATATGGATCATAACAAACTGTGGAGAACATTGTGAAGAATAGGAATTTCATTTGTGTTCATTAGTAACCTATACATAGACCAAGAAGCAGTCATTTGAACAGAAAAAGAGGATACTGAGAGGCTTAAAATTAAGAAAGGCTTGTGCCAGGGTTGTAGCCTCTCACCATACTTAGTCAATCTATACGCTTAGCAAATCATCCAAGAAGTGGGATTTTATGAAGAAAGCCATGGCATCAGGATTGGAGGAAGAATCATCAACACCCTGTGATATGCAGACGACACAACCTCATTTACTGGAAGCAAAGTGGACTTGCAATACTGATGAAGATCAAAGGCTACAGTCTCCAGTGCAGTCATTGGTGTTGCTAGGTGTTATCAAATAGAGTTCAGTTCATAGCGACGATATGCACAACAAAATTAAACACTGCCCAATCCTGTGTCAGTCTCACAATTGTTAAACCTGAGTCCATCATGCTTGATAAAGTAGAGGGTCAGCAAAAAAGAGTAAATCTCCCCAACGAGATGGACTTACACAGTGGCAGCAGCTATGGGCTCAAACATAATAGCACTTTTGAGGATGACACATGTTCTGTTGTACTGAAAATGGTTATGAGATGGAACTGACTCAACAGCAACAACAACTAGTTAATGAATATTGATTACTTATTAAATGTAAGGCACTATGCATTAGGGATATAATACCTGTCAAAATCAACATGATCTTTTCTTTCAAAATCTGCAGACAAGAATGATGATACAAAAGAAAAAAGGAAATTGGTGAAGACACAGAGTTTATGTGCTTTAAAATGTGATTGTATAAACTATTCTTAACAATACAGACTACATTTTAAAAACTATATGGAAAACTTCTTTTTTCTTCTTCAAAAATAAAGATGTATGCACTAAATTATACAGCACAGAAATACAAAATATGTATTAGCAAGTCAGTGCAGATTAAACTGATGTTTGATCCCATTTTTGTTGTTGTTGTTAAGTGCCATCGAGTCAGTTCTGACTCATAGCAACCCTAAATAGGGTTTCCTAGGAACAGCTTGTGGTTCACAATTCAGTGGTGACCCTAAAGTGCCACATCAGGATCTCACTTAATTACATAGAAAGGTTTTATAGTGGTAAGATAAAATAAGAACACAACAGGTTCTGTTTCTCTAAAGAACCCTGGCTAATACACTGTGTACTCGAAACTATCTTTTGCTTTAACGGAAGGAGAGGTGTCCTTAGATGGTTGAGAATAAAGGATCAAGAAAGATTTTTGTTTTAAAAGTTTTTTAAAAAGACATTCGTATTTCTTGCATTGAGTTCTGTCTGTAAGTTCTTATAGAAATGTGATCTTCAAATATGAATTTTAGGGAAATACTGGATATAATTGGAATTTTGCATGATAAAATTTGTGAACCTATTGGGCTGCACAATCTCATCACAGTGAAGTATATCCATTCCCATTGTTTAATGAACTTTCAAGAGTGTCTAACTCTTCTGTTTGTCAGAAGAATAAACTTACTCATTCAAAAAATATTTCTTGAGTACCTAATAAGTATGAGCAAAGAAGAATATGACACCAAATAAGATAATATCTATCTTCTTTTCTTACTGGCCTCAAAGGAGTATACATTTTAATGTGTATAGTGCTCAAGA
>NW_006408753.1:2384765-2386694 GCF_000296735.1 Chrysochloris asiatica
CTCTGTAACATCTATTTAACTGAGTCTGACCAAATGTCCAGTGTACCATGGACAATCTGGCTCATGATTGTTGTTCTAACATGAAAATTATATTGTCCCTATGCACTTTTAAGGAGCTCTGGTAGCACAGTGGTTATGAATCAGGCTGTGAACCGCAAGGTCACCAGTTCGAAACTACAAGCTGTTCCATGGGAGGAAGATGAGGCTTTCTGCTCCCATAAAGCTTTATGGCCTCAGAAACCCTGTACAGGGTCACTATGAGTTGTAACGGACTCCATGACACCTAACAACAAGATACACTTTTATGATAGGTTGCATAGCAACCTATATATATATTCAATCCTCATCAGATAGGTAGTTACAGGATTTATTTAATGTCCACATAAGTGTTAAAGCTATGCTTCAAATTTGTGAAGAAATAAATCTTCCTTGAGTTTCTCAGTGCTAAGGTCAAAAGACCTTAAGGCAAGAAAATGTATATGACATAAAGATAAGGACTGTTTGTCTTTCTTCCCCTAAAAACAATGACATTTTACATACAATGAAAATCAACTTTGGTTCAATAGTCTGTGAATGTCTCTAGACTAAGCTCTTAAATTGCCAGGTAGACTGGAAGATCCTCTCACTGTACTTAACAATTGTTCTGCTTAACCACAATTCCACATTCACTGGTGGCTCTCCTAATTACCAGCTGAATGTAGGATGAGTTGTGGCTTTCAATTCCTCTTTCTTGAAGCCTTGTTATCATTTGGAGTCTTGGTGTGGCGCTGTAGGATTAGTACTAGACCACAAGGTCAGTTTGAATCACAAGACCGGTAGTTCAAATTCACCAGTCACTCCTTGGAAACCTTATGCAAGATTGCTGTGAGCCGGAACCAACTGACAACACTTAACAAAAACAGTTATCATTTATATTGAGACCATGTATGAAATGAACTGTATCTGCTTATCTATATATGTTGTTGTTGTTGTTAAGTGCCGTCGAGTCGGTTCCGACCCATAGCGACCCTGTACAGGGTTTCCGAGGCATAAAATTCCTTTCTGCTTCCCAGTATCTTTAGTAGGTTGCCTGTAATACGCACTACATTCTGGCTTCATACTTAATAATAAAGTAATTTTCTTTCTCTTCTACCTTTGTAGGGAGATTGTCTGGGTTGGCAGGAGACTGTTTTTAATTATGCTTCCCCAAGAATTCACAGAGAGAAGGAAAATTTGAGTCAGTGCAGGTACATATTCCCAGCAGAGGTTGAAGGAGGAGAACTTTCTGCCTCTTGCACCAGCTGTCATACTGTAAATAAATGTCCTTTTTACAATCTATTTAGTGTCACCTTCTCTTTTTTTTTTTTGTTTTTTGCATTTTTATGCCTGTTTTGCCAATTTTACTATTTAAAAATTCTCCCAAGCTAGTGCTGAAGTTTTGTCTAGTGTTTCTAAGTGCAGGAATGCTGTAAAGTACCGTATGGAGAAAATACATGTTACAACAGTTCCATCTGGCATGAACTTACTGTTAATGAATCAACAAAATACTTCAATTATATATTAAGTGTTTTTGTTGTTGTTAAGTAACACTGAGTCAGTTCCAATTCATAGCAACCATGTCTAGGGTTTCCAAGGAGAGGCTGGTGGATTTGAAATGCCGATCTTTAGGTTCAAAGTGACCATGCAGTCCAGTGTATTAGCCTGCAGCACCACACCAGGACTCATATACTAAGTGAGGTATCTTTAAACTTACATAAAATAAAATTATGTATTGAAATGTCAAGGAAAAAGTGAACAGACTCTCAAGAACTTAACGTTATATCCACCTAGAACATTGTCTTGTTAGATGCCTTTGAGTCAATTCTGCCTCATTTGTTGTTAAGTGCTGTTCCAACCCATAGCGACCCTGTACTGGGTTTCCAAGGGGCATCTGGTGAACTTGAACTAATG
>NW_006408753.1:2387979-2399963 GCF_000296735.1 Chrysochloris asiatica
TGTTTCATTCTGTTGCACATAGGGTCACTATGAGTCAGTACTGACTCAATGGTACCTAACAACAACAACAACTGATCTGAAGAACAATTCAGCCTTTTTGTTTAACTGTTATAACAACAACAACAAAAAAAGAATAGTAGGATTCTAGCATGGATGAGAAATGACTTGTTGAGGTGTGTGTTAAGAGTGTTTACTCACCTTGGTCTGAAAACAATGCCTTGCTCAAATATGACCCTATTTAAGCCCAGCACTGTGGAATTGATGACAACTCATAGCAGACTTGTATAGGGTTTTAAAGGCTGTAGATCTTTACGGGAGCAGAAAGCCTCATTGTTTTCCCGTGGTGCAACTGGGGGTTTAAACTGCTGACCTTGCAGTTAGCAGTCCAGTGCTAATCTTACAGTGCCACAAGGACTCTTTTGGTTAGGAAATATGATTAGGCTTCATAATGTTAAAATAGAATATATGTCTCATAATTGTAACCAAGATGAGGTAAGAGTCAACTAGCCAAATCCTGATGTGATGCTGTAGGATAAGTACTAAACCACAAGATTGGTTTGAGCCCCAAGGTGGCAGTTTTAACTCACCAGCCACTCCTCAGAAATCCTATACATGGTTGCTATGAGTTGGGACCAACTCGATGGCACTTAACAACTATAATTTTATAAACTGAATAATCAGCTGAGCCATCATACGGATAAAAGAATAGAGAGACTTTTGTCTGGAGCTTATACAGTATAACTCAAGAGGCATGCATTCTGGACTGCTTGGAAGCAAGCAGAAAGCAGAAATGAAGAAATTACATTTGTACACAGGTTCCATAGCCATCCAGGAAAGTATCTTTGTTCAGGCATAAACTGTGGATATCCTGTGACCAGCTCTCAGAGCTACAGTATAAATTACTATAATGCCATTAATTACTCATAGGTAGTCACAGAGACAGAGAAGTTTACCATGGGTTCAGAACAGGGAGGTCACTTCTCCAACATCAAGAAAAGAGGGAGAGAGTGAAAGATTCAATTTCCAGCTTCCCTCTCAGACAGCATTATGAGTCAAGAAGACCTCTGCTAAGTGGTCTGAATGGTGAATATAGAGGCTGCCCATCCTTGCAGAAATATTATGTCAAGTGAATTTGACAGTAATGTTAAGAATATAGATTTAAATTATTATTTTAAAATATTTCAGCAACAATTTCACAAAATAAGAATAAAGCAAACTTTTGTAAATTATAAGCTGTACTGCTATACAATATAGGAACTAATGTAATAGTTGAACAAGACTGACTTATATTCGAGAATTAAAATCATAAGATCAAGTTTTTCAAAAGTTACAGTTAAAATTAATAAATTAATTGATTCTTCAAGACATACAATTTCAATCTTGTTTTTGAAAACAAAGATACAACATAAAGAAAATTATATTTATAAAACTTGAACCAGTAATATACAATTTGTTATGCTAATAGGATGATTCAAATGTACATACCAAACATTAAAGCCAAGGATGGTGATATTGAAGACTTCTACCTATTCCAGTATGAAACTGATCAAACATACAAACACCAGCAATGATAATTACTGGTGATGGAAATGAGAAAGTTGGAAACAATGATGAAAGATATGTAGTTGGCAAACATAACCTTTAAGACAGAACTGATGCTGGAGATCTCATGATTAAATTTTGCAAGACTAAAGCATGGCAACAGTAGGCATGGCCCAGGTCAGGCAGTGTTTCGTTCTGCTGTGCATAAGATTGCTATGAGTCAGTACTGACTCAACGGCACCTAACAACAACAACAACGACTTATTCATTGAAAACACCTTTATTCAACAATGTAAACGGTATACACATGAGACTCACCATATGGCATACACAGGACACAAATTGACAATGCTTGTGGAAAGAAACAATGGGCAAGCTCAATATCATTAGCCAAAACAAGACCAGGGGCCAATTGTGGAACAGATAATCAATTGCTCATAAAAAATGTCAGGCTAAAGCTGAAGAATATTAAAACAAGTCCAAGACAGCAACATATCATCTTAAATATATTCTAACTGAATTTAGAGACCACATCAAGAACAGATTTAATGCATTAGACATTTTGCTTGGATCCACAGTCAACACTCATGGAAACAGAAGTCAACAAATCAAAGGGCATATTGCATTAGACCAATCTGCTGCAAAAGGCCTCTTTACAGCGTTAAATAGCAAGTTATCACTTTAAGGACTAAGGTGCTACTCACCCAATCCATGCATGAATTAGGAAGACCATAGAAGAACCCATGCATTTGAATTCTAGTGTTGGTGAAGAATATTGGAAAAAATACAACCTGACTGTTTATTAAAAGAGAGGATAGTAAGACTTCATCTCTCATATTTTGGACATGTTGTCAGGAGGAGCCAGTCCATGGAAAAAGTGGAGAGTCCGTGAAAAAGCAGAAGACGCCTAATAAGATTGATTGACACAGTGGCAGCAACAATGTACCCAAACATAACAACTGTGAGGATGATAGGACTGGACAGTGTTTTGTTTTGCAGAGTGCACTATGAATCAGAACTGACTCATAGTAACCCTGTAAAGGGTTTCTGGGAAGCAACTGGTGGGTTTGAACCACTGACCTTGCAGCACCACACCAGGACTCAACAATAGAATGATATAAAATGTTAATTTTATAGAACTGAGTCTATCTCAAAAATACACGACACATTGAACACTAATGAGAGAAGATCAGAATAAATATTGTGGGATGACATCAGGAACATAATGCATAAAGAAACCAGAAGATCATTAAAAAGATAGAAAATACCAAAACTATTGTCAAAAGAGACTCTGAAACTTGCTCTTGAATGTAAAGAAGCTAAAATGACTGAACAGAATAGACAAAGTAAATTATTTTAATGAAATGTGCAAAAATCTGGAGTCAGAAAACCAAAGGGGGAGAACATTTTCAGCATTTCTCAAGTTGAAGGAACTGAAGAAACAATTCTAGCCTAAATTTGTAATATTGCAGAAATCTATGGGCAAATTATTGACTGCCACAGGGAACATTAAAAGAGGATGGATGGAACACACACAGAGTCACTGTACCAATGGATGCATTTCAAGAGGTAGCAGCATATGATCAAGAACTGATGGTATTGAAGAAAGAAGTCCAATGTGCACTTAAGGCATTGACCAAAAGCAAGACTCCAGGAACTGATGAAATACAAATAGAAATGTTTCAATAAAATAATGAAGTGCTAGAGAACCTCACTCATCTATACAAAGAAATTTAGAAAACAGCTACCTGGTCAACTGATTCGGAAAGATCCATATTTGTGCCCATCCCATAGAAACATGATTCAAAGGAATGTGGAAATTATTGAACAATGTCATTAATATCATAAGTAAGTAATTTTTTTTCTGAAGATAATTCAAAAATGGTTGTAACAATATATCAACTGGGAGCTACCAACAATTCAAGCCACATCCAGAAAAGAATGATAAATGAAAGATATCATTGTTGATGTTAGATGGATCTTGGCTAAAACAGAGAACACCAGAAAGATGTTTGTTGTTGTTGTTAAGTGCCATTCAGTCGGTTCTGACTCAGCAATGACTCTGTATATGGTTTCCATGAAGCAGCTGGTGAGTTTGAACCACTGACCTTGCCATTCAAATGACCTTGTGCTTCAGTGCTTTATCCCACAACAGTTGTGCTTTATTTACTATGCAAGTCATTCTACTATGAGGATAATAACAAACTATGCATAACATTACAAAGAATGGGAATTTCAGAAAGCTTAATTGTGCTCTTGCAGAACCTGTATCTAGACCAAGAAGCAGTTGTTTGACAGAACAAGTGGATATTTATTGTCTGACTTAAATCCAAAAAGGTGTGTGTAGGGTTGCATTTTTTTACTATACTCAGTCTATATGCTAAGCAAATCTAGAAGCTTGACTTTATAAAGGGGAAGGAGTCATCAGGATTAGAGGAAGGTTCATCAACAAGTTTGATATACAAATGACACAACCTTGCTTGCTGAAAGCACAGAGAACTTGAAGCACTTACTAATGAAGATCAGAGACTACAGCCTTCAGTATATATTTCAACTCAAAGTAAAGAAAACAAAAATCCTCACAACTTGATCAAGAAATAACAACATGGTAAATGGAGAAAAGATTTAAGTTGCCAAAAATTTCCTTTTCCTTTGATTCACAATCAATGCTCATGGAAGCAGCAATAAAGGAATGAATGCATTGTAATGGGCAAATCTGCTTAAATGTGCTGAAGAGCAAAGACATTGTTTTCAAGATTAAGGTGTGCCTGACCCAAACCATGGTATTTTCTATTGCCTTATATACACATGGAAGCTGGAAAATGAATAAGGAAGACCAGAGAAGAATCGATGCATTCAAATTATGATGTCAGTGAAGAACAATGAATATACCATGAGCTGCCAGAAGGAACAAATCTGTTTTGGAGGAAGTAAGGCCAGATTCTCTCATTAATTTGGATGTATTATCAGAGAAAGGGAGAGAATCCCCAGAGAAGGATATCATGCTTTGTAAGGTGAAGGGTTAGATAGAAAGAGGAAGACACTCAACTCGAATGACTGACACTGTGGGTACAACAATGAGCTCAAATCAAACAATTGTAAAGATGACCCAAGACCTAGAAGTGTTTCCTTCTGTTGTACTTCAGGTCACTATGAGTCAGCCCCTAATGTACAGTAGCTAACAACAACAGCAAATTCAGATAGTTTTCTTCTTATAATTTTGCCTTATGAAGGTCCTCATAAATTGCATATATTTGAGTTTTTATGTTGTTGTTGTTGTTATTTGTTGACTTTTTATTGATCTGATAGTTTCTGTATTTTGAATGAGTTTAAGTTATTTATACATATTGTTAGTTATGATATATTTGTATGCATTACTGCGATGTTACTATTTTCTATTTAATGTTCTTCCTTTCTCATTATATTCTCTTTAATATGTTTTATTGTACTTGTCACATTATCTTTTTTATGTTTAGGAAGTTGTGTATTTATTTTCTGCTAATGGCCAACCTAAAAAATGTTTACATTTTAAGGCTCATTCATTTAAGAAGCATCTGAATTTCTATTTATAACTAGACAAAGGCTTAGCATTCTTTCAGTTATTCTTGCTGTTTCTTCACCTTCCTCCCTAATGTTATCTATAATTTATATTTAAAAATATTTTTTAATATTCAGTGCTTAATTTTACCAGTTGATTTTATTTTTATTTATCATTATTTATTTAATTCCATTTATTGCTCTTATATTCATCATTTTATTTAATGCTTGAATTAATATTACTGGTATTTATCTTTACTTTCTAGTAGTATTTTTTTTTCTTTAGTATTCAATTACTGGAAATTTTTCTGATCATTTAAATGTCTTAAAATGTCTTTATTGTGAACTCATCCAAGAATGGCAAAGTTGGTGCATAATTGTACATTTAGAAATGATTTTCTTCCAAACTTTGATAATACAGTAAATTATTTCTTATACCTAATATTACAGGAGCGAAATCTAATGCAATCTGATGCTTGTTCTTGTTGTTAGGTGTTGTTCAGTTGGTTCTGATCATAAAGACCCAATGTACAAAAGATTTAAACATTCCCAAGACATTGTCATGTTTGAGCCCATTGTTACAGTATTTGTGTTAGTCCATCTCATTAGGGAACTTCCTCTTTTTTGCTGTCTCTTTACTTTACCAAACATGATGTCCATCTCCAAGCACTGGTCAATACTGATAACATATACAAAGCAAAGGAGATGAAGTGTCATCATCTTCATATATAAGGAGCATTCTGGAAGTACTTTTTCCAAGACAGATTTGTTGGTTCTTTTGGTAGTCCATAAAGTATTTTCATCAACATCATAATTCAAATGGGTCAATATTTCTTGAACCATTCTTTTTCACAGTTCAACTTTCATGCACATATGAGGCTATTGAAAATTCCATGGTTTGAGTAAAGTACACTGTGATATTTAGTCTTGTGTCAACTTGACTGGGTCAGAATTATCAGTGGCTTGGTAGTTAAGATGAATTTAAGCATAATAGTGAACCTGCTCTTCAGATATATGAAAATCAAATTAACAAAAAATAGTTTAGTTAATGTTGCAGGTGAAATGCAGGGCTGAGAAATAGTGTGAAGAGGTCCATATTTTTGTTTTATTTCTATTGATTTAGAAATCTATGCTTATATATTACTTAGATACTTAGATAAAAGAAAAAGATATAAAAAATTACAACATATGCAATGAAAAGTAAACACTGACAATTTTAAAATATTCTTAAATTAGATATATGATAATCATAATATGATAGAAGACAGAAAATAAAAACCAGGCAATCTCCCAAAATGTAATATAAATATTTGAAAATGTTGATTAAATATAATAAACAAATATTGTAGTTGTTGTTTTTAAGTACTGTCAAGTTGACTCTGACTCATAGTGACCCTGCGTAGAGTGTCCTAAGAGTGGCTGGTGAGTTTGAACCACAAACCTTGTGGTTCAAACCTACTTTTCTGTCCAGTGCTTATTCTACAGCGCTACAGCAAGAAATTTGTCATATAGATTTGATTTGTCCACATATTAGACAAGGAGGAGGTGTGACATATGCTGATTGCCTTAAAGATTATCTGTGGATCCCAAGTAATCACAAGGCTACTAAGATGATGGCTCCACCTAGTATCATCAACTACTCCATGGGCACTACCTCCATATATTCTGATCTTGCAGGATTCCGTAAACAGAGTGTTGGCAAATGAAAGTCATTTATTATTTACAGAAAGCAATTTACTTTTTGTAGGTATTATTAGTCAAAGTAACCATCCAGAATCCTTTTGCCCATTTATCTATTCTTCTTCAAAACCTCATGCTTCTCTAAGGCTGCAGTCTTTGCACTGAATCCTACTTCTATTGACACCAAGAGGTAGTATCAAGCCAATACAAAGACATATTAGCTTTCCTTTTCTTGCTAATTCAGACCCCAGTTGCCACATAGAGCCATTTCATTCACCCTGGGCTGGATCAGTGGGTGCCAGTTACAAGTTAGGGAGTCCATATGACAGTTGGAATTTAGGGAATTCAGATGATTTCCTCATTCTTTCTTATAAATCTAAAGTTAAGGAGCTTGTATAACTCCCTTACTTCAGAGCAGTCCGCTCCACTGTTGTTTTTGTTGTTAAATACCGTCAAATTGGTTCCGACTCATAGCAACCCTGTATAGGGTTTCAAGGAGCAAGCAACTGGTAGGTATGAACCACCAAGCTGGTGGTTAACAGTTCAGTGCTTCTCCTATAGCAACGCACCAGGATGCCATTACTCCCTTGGGTCAAACAATTTGTTGCAACAACTCAGCAGCTCCTGGAAAAGGGCTACCTTTAGAAACACAAAATATACGTATGTACATGAGGAAATCCAAAGATAGATTTTTAAAAAGCATTGCTATTAGGGTTACAGCTCATCTAAGGAGGCTTGAAAGTACTCAAGGAAGGATGCCATTTTCTTTCAGTTCCCTTTTTCCACAAAGTTTTTCTTTTTTCTTTTTTTTACATATGTTGGTTTATTCTAAACAAAAACTGTTTAACCATATCTCTGTGATCAATGGATGGCTACTGACAAGTTTCTCTCAGTAATTCACTCATCTTAGTCTTTTTAGAATGCTTTCAAAACAAAACAAAAAGGATTATTTTTGTGTCATTGGAAAAAATTGGAGTCAAATTTTTAACAAAACTCTAGTGCACATGTTTCAAAATCATTAGAGATATGCAATATGTTTACAGGTATGCTACCCACACAAAATAACAGTTTGTAGATGGAGCAAGAATTTTAAGGAAGGTCAGGAAAACATCAAAGATGAGCCAAGAGAAGGACAACTATCAATCTCAGTGAATGAAGAAACTGGCTGTGTTACAGCAGTTCTGAATCCTAGACTGTTAAAGCAGCTCCAGATCCGTCATCGAAGAAACCAAGGCCACTCAGAGAAGTAAAGCAAAGTTTCAGGTTTATTACACTGGCTGGCTCAAAGGAGCTAACTTCTCCAGATTCTGAGCCCCGAGTGCAGATTGGTACAGGCTTATATAGGGACAGAAATAGAGAGGGGCTAGGTTTTGGACCTGTTTGAGGACAGGAGGAAAATCAGAAGATTGACCCAGCTCAGTAACCTGATTAACATTCCAGTTTGTTTCCAGGGAAGGGAGAAGAAGGTAGTTTTGTTTTACCTTTTCCTGTTCAGCTGAAGTCCAGAAACTGGTGGAAGAAAGCAGAATATTCCTTGATGTGATACCTACTGAAAGTTGGGATCTCACATAATTTGGTATTTTCAATTTTAAGCAAATATCTTGCCCTCAGCAAGCTGTCAGCTTGAAGGGTGCAAAAATATTACATGAAAATCAGCTGGCTCAAAGACTTGATCTTTCTGTCAGTCTTTTAAGCAAAATTGAAGCTAATGAAAATTATTTTATGCAACTAATTTGAAACCAAGCACAAGTCTTGAATTTTATCAATATGATTCAGAGAGAAATCAAAACAGGGCCAGTTAAATTTAAGTTAGAGAAGTCAGAACATCAAGACGATTTTTTTTTTTTTTTTAATTCCAAAGGGATAGTCTTGATAGAATTTCTTGTAGGACACAGGTCTACCATAGGGGCTTATTGGGAAATTGCACTGGAAGTTGCATAGAGAATTGTTTTTTGGGTATTTTGTTTTGTTTTTGCATCACTACAATGGACTTGCTCATTCTTAAGGGTAGCAAGAGCTGTCAACAAGAATTTCATTTGTAAATCTTATCCCATTCTCTCTACAGTCCTAAGAATTCTTTTTGTTCCTAATATTCACAGAATATTTTTTTAAAAAGATGTATTAACTGTGTGTCTCATGGATGCCAAAACTGCTCTTTGATGTGGTGTAAACTGAAGAGCACAGAACTCTTTGAGGAAGAGTTAGAGATATTGGAAATACCACTTTAGAATGTATATCCTTATGCTGAGAAAACCATAGCTTCACATTTTGATATTTTGTTTAGTAACAGTTTCTGTGATGTGCAGCAATACTCTTTGACTTAGCCTCATATATAGGTGAGTTTAGGAGGTTTCTACTGGGGGCCTCACTTCCTCAGAGACTCCATGTTTCCAGAGAGAGACAATCCTCCCATATGACACTACACCTCAGAGGAATTTGTGTCCCTGGCATTTATTAGGAGTCCTGGTAACATAATAGTTAAGTGTTGGGTGCTAATCAAAATGTCAGCAGTTAGATCCACCAGATGCTCGCATTAGAGAAAGATCTGACAATCTACTTTTCCTAAACATTTACAACTTCGGAAACTCTGCGGAACAGTTCTACTTTGTCCTAGAGGTTCACTGTGTATCTGAACCAACTCAGTGAATACACAATAGCAACAGGCCTTAATTGACTTATCCATATCAACGATCAGGGTCTTACTGCACGTGTCTAATCAATTAAATTAATGAATATATGTGATTGCAACATCCCCCACTTCCTTATTTAATGTCATTTAGGTATGACCTTTGTGGCTCCCACCATATTTGCATATAAAAGCACTTCAATTGCCTACAAATTTCAAGGGTAATTTTCAGGAAACCTGAGACAAAGGCCAAACCAAATTTTTGTCCCACAAATTTAGGAATAAATATCTAAAAATAGCACCAAAATCAAAGCCTACAACGCCCATTTTGAACCTATTACCATTTTAGATCAACCTTCTAAAAGCCTCTGCTCTACACAGAAAAACGAAACCTGTCTTTGAGTCTGTTGTGACTCATAATAATCCTAAATGACAGAGTAGAACTGCCACAAGGGGTTTCTAAGGCTACAATATTTATGGAAACTGACTGCCAGTCCATTCTCCTATGGAGTAACTGGTGGATTCGAACTGCCAAACTTTCAGTTAGCAACGGAACAGTCAATCACTTTGTAGGACTTCTTACTCTGCACATACAACTATATATTCCAGCTCATTCTTCCCCACCCACCTTTTCTGAGGCTCCCCATAGTCTCTTTCACATCAGAGTCTTCTCTTACACCCTTACTATGCCTGAAAGTTTAATTCTGATTTAGAAAGTTCCTATTCTTTAACTCTTACAGTAAAATAATGTTTTCTCTTGTAGTTTATAGCCCAGACGTGTTCAGATACTACATCAAATTCCTTAAATACAGAAAGTATCAATTTTTTTTTGTTTTAGCTGATACTGATGAATATTTTTGTGCTTATTAATTTATTTGAAACAAATACATGTAACAAAATTAACATTGTAGCTTTCATCCCTGCCAAAGGTTTTTCAGTATAATACATCAGATGTAAATTAAGTCCTTAGAATGTGTGGTTGCCACAAGGGTACGGAATCTCTGGAGAGTCTGCAGAGAAACTAAGAGACTGACAAAATGAAAAACTCTATAGGAGCTCAGAAAAAATTATGGATGGAAATTTTTTAAAAAATAGATTTAAAAAATACCTATAAGAGGAAAAAAAAAAGCAGCACTGAAAATTAATTTGCACAAAAAAACAGTAAAATGAACCCCAATTATCTAGCATTTGTTTTGAATCAGTTTTTGAACAGTTGAAAGATAACCCAAAAGTAATTATAGTCTAAAGAATTAAGACTCTTTATGTATAAGAATTATTTTAGTAATTGCCATCTTCATTTACCCTAATACTCTGCCAATCTATTGCACATGGTTTAAACAGGACTTTAAGACGGCCATCATATTTTGAGGAAAAATATATCAGAAATTGAATATAATTTAAACGTTTTTCATTTAAAATCATTTCTATTGAAAGAAACAAGAGTTCATTCAGAATAGTCATGAAATGGCTTTCCATAGATTTAAAAGTAATTGTTGATTAACTGGATTTATACATTGTTAAGGTTTTGTGTCAACTTGACTTGGCCAGGATTTCCAGTGGTTTAGCAGTAGATATGTGTTTATTACCATGATGATGAAACCTAATAAAGGCATACTTAACTCTATGACAATTGGCTATGAGCAGTCAATTAATTGAAAGGATGTTTCCTTGGGAGTGTGGCCTATTACCAAGATAATGGACAAGGTGAGGGAAACTCTCTCCCTCTGTCTTCTGCTGGGGACCTAGGACATTGCAATTGTATGCCATTTCCTTGACAATAAACTTCTCTTTATATATCCACATATATTTGCTTCACTGGTTTTACTTCTCTAAAAAACCCAGCCTGTTGTTGTTTATGTGCCATCGAGTCTGTATGGATTCATAGTGACCTTACACACAACCGAACGAAACACTAACCTGTCCTGAGCCAATTTCACAATAATTGCTACACTTGAATCCATAGCTGCTGCCACTATGACAGTCCATCTCGGGGGGAGGGGGGGTCTTCCTCTTTTTCACTGACCCTCCACTTTACCAAGCATCATTTTCTTCTTCAGGGATTGATCCCTTCTGATATGTCTGAAATATAAGACAAGTTTGGCCATCCTGACTTCTAAGAAGCCTTCTGGCTCTCTTTCTTCCTCCAACACAGATTTGCTTATTCTTTTGGTGATCCATGGTATATTAATATTCTCATCCAACACAGTAACTCAAATGCATCAATTTTTCTTTGGTTTTTATTCATTGTCTAACTTTCATGTGCATATGTGGTTATTGAAAAACCATGGCTTGGATTGGGTGCACCTTGGTCCTCAAACTTACATCTTTGCTCTTAAACACTTTGGAGAAGTCTTGTGAAGGAGATTTGCCTAACGCAAAATGTCTTCTGATTTCTTGACAGCCTTTTCTATGAGTACTGATGGTGAAGCAGAATAAAATGAAGTCTTTGACAATTACAATCTTTTCTTTATAAAACTGGCCTAGATACACATTAGGGCTGTTGTTGTTGTTAGGTGCCATTGTGTCGGTATGGACTAATTTAGACACTATGCACAATAGAACAAAACACTGCCCAGTCCTGGGCCAACTTTACAATTGT
>NW_006408753.1:2402103-2402896 GCF_000296735.1 Chrysochloris asiatica
TTACCAAGCTTGAGAAATGCTGAGCATGTTCTTCCCTTTTGGTTTTCTGACTCCAGATCTTAGCACATTTTGTTGTAATATTTGACTTTGTCTTCTTAAGCTGACCTTTGAAATTTTCTATTCGGCTCTTGTACCTCCTCATTGCTTCCATTTGCTTTAGCGTGTCTACACTGGAGAGTAAGTTTCAGCACCTCTTCTGACATCCACTTTGATCTTTTCCTTCTTTCTTGTCTTCTTAATGACTTTTTGCTTTCTACCTGCATGATGTTCTTGATGTCATCTCACAACTCTTATTGGCTTCGGTCTTTATCAAATCTATTCTTCAGATGATCTCTAAATTCAGATAGGTTATATTTAAGGTCATATATTGGCACTCATGGACTTGTTTTCATTTTCTTTAGCTTCAGTTTGAATTTGCATTATGTGCAATTGCATTATGCGCATTATGATGGTCTGTTGCACAATCTGCCCCTGGCCTTGTTTTGGCTGATTATATGGAGCTTTCCTACCATCTATTTCCACAGATGTAGTCAATTTGATTTCTATGTATTCCATCTGTTGAGGTCCATGTGTATAATCGTTTCTTAGACTGCCTAAAGAAGGTATTTGCATTGAACAAATCATTGATTTTGCAGAATTCTATCATGCATTATCCAGCATCATTTCTATCACCAAGGCCATATTTTCCAACTACTGATCATTCCTCTTTATTCCCAACCTTTACATTCCAGTTACCAGTAATGATTAATACATCTTGATTGCATGTTTGATCAATTTTAGATTGAAGAAGTTG
>NW_006408753.1:2405076-2413507 GCF_000296735.1 Chrysochloris asiatica
CAGGAAGCCTCATTCATTGGGCACGTTATAGCCCCATTTTAGGTATTCCAATCAGTTATAGGCCAAAGACAGACTCACAAGCTTTCTATGGTGATATTTCTGGCTATCCCTTACTCTCTCCCTAAAGTGTCTGTTTTATAATGGTATGACAGGGAAACCAAGATTCAAAAGATAGCCAAGTATCTTAGCATTATTTCCCCCCTTTTCACCATTCCAACCATGTCTCAATCCCTGTATCCCAGAGCCCTGTTTTTCCAACGTTGCGTATACATCATTATTTACCTCTGTCTCACTTAGCCCAAGCCTAATTGTTTTCCCATCCACTTTGTTCTTCCGTTCTCCTCCCCTTTTTTGTGTATTGCCCCCCTCCCTAGCACCCAAACTATCCAGTGTCTAGTCCCTGCCCTGTGCTTTATCTTCCCCTCCTTTCCCTCACCCCACCTCCCACCCCCCACATCCCGGTAACCAGCAAAGAATCCCCTTCCATATGTTATCTTATACTATAAAAAAAAAAAGAAGAAGAAGAAGAAGCTCTATAAAAATCCAGATTCTTAAGTGTACATTTATCAGGAAGACTGGACAAAGTACAAGTGGACTACTTTAATTGAGCCACTTGGGAAAGCAACACTCACCCCAAATAATAAAAGGTTAAATTCTACAAAGTATTTCCTATCCTATGTTTTTAAAACTATATTCTAGAAAGCCTGTTAGATTGGTGAACAAGTTAAGTGACATGTCAAATGCAAAGTGTGAGAGCCTTAGTCAGAGACCAAGTGGTGAACTGTGAAATCAGCTAACTCAGCACATGAATGGAAACTGACAACCTGTGTCCTTTTCCCTGATGCAATGCAACACTTCAAAAATATTTGAAACAACCACTAAAACTTTTTTTTTTTTAATCAGTGAAAAATACTGAATACTCTTGGAAATACAGAAATACTGTTGGAAAGCTCTATTGCAATATTGGTTTGTTATTTTTTTAAGTTTTTGTTGTGAATTGGGTGATAGTTTACATGGGAGAACATCAGCTGTACATTCATCCTTTTGAATTTTGTCTCATTGCAATCATTACAATCCCCTCCATGCATCATCATTCAACAGTTTTTGCTCCCATTTCCTCTGTGGGTTTTTTTTTGTTGTTGTTGTTTTCTTTGATGTACACCAAAACACTCAAGAATATACTATTTAAACAACCAAAGGGTACATTCCATAAGCCACCCCCTTCCCCCCAATAAGCACACAGCCCCTCTCCCTCCCTGAGTCCAGGGTTCCCAGCCACTCCATCTCTCCACGTCATCATCTCTGCCTCCATCTCTGGTGTCCCTGTTTCCCTGGATAGATTCCCGCCCTTTACTCTTCTCCCTTGATGGTCCCAGGGTCCTCTGCTCCTGGATTAGAAGATCAACCACTACCCTCCTTTTGTTACAAAACGTCTACCTTTACATTTGCAACACTCACAGTCAGTCCTGACAGCAATTATTCACTATTGAATCACAAGAGTTTTATCTCCATCTCCTTTTACCAGCCCTGTCCAGACAGGTTGGAAACCACTCAGTGGAGAATCTACCTTCCCCTGTACCCTCTGAAACTAGGCTCCCTCTTGAAAGCTTGTAAGCCAGTCACTTCATGCCTTTGTAGTCCCCCTACTTTGGGTAGCCAGTGTCTAAGTTGCCCATCCCTGTCAACCCTGTGCACCAATAGGGTGGGAATGATCCTTACTGTAAAGATTTGTTCCCTCTTTTGAGCTACTACATCCATAAGTATAGTCAAGTTCATCAAATTGTAGTGGATTACTCTTTTTTCATCTTTTTTCTTCCTCAAGTCAAGTTCTGATCATTGAGCCACTGAAGCTAGGTCAAATGGGTCGGTATTCTTGTGCATCTCCCTTCACTTCATATCAGCTGGACACTTCACTCTATTCTCATATTGTTGTGGGAATTTAGTTAAATTCCCACAAATGTTCAAGAACTTGCTTATTAAATCATTTCTGAGTTTTAAAAAAATCTCAAATTTATAAGTCCCATTCATCCAGAGAAACTGGGTTAACTAATATGCGGTTAGGATGTTACTGAAGTAGCACGAGTAATTTTCGACTGATAATGACTCTGTTTCCAAGGAGCAGCTGATGAGTTTGAACTCTAACCTTTCATTTCAAACCAACCTGAAATCCAGTGTTTATCCTACAGCACCATACTAGGACTCCAATTAGGATGCTATTGT
The DNA here is from genome assembly GCF_000296735.1 of Chrysochloris asiatica. Classification (NCBI taxonomy): domain Eukaryota; kingdom Metazoa; phylum Chordata; class Mammalia; order Afrosoricida; family Chrysochloridae; genus Chrysochloris; species Chrysochloris asiatica. The sequence continues at coordinate 2,407,297 of NW_006408753.1, forward strand.
TGTTGTTGTAAAGTATCTTTACAACAACAGTCAATTCTGACTCATAGCGACCCTGCATAGGTTCCAAGGAGCGGCTGGTGAGCTTGAACTGCCAACACTGTGGTTCAAAGTGTCTTTGCAGTCCAGTGCATTAACCCACAGTACCACAACAGGACTCCAGTGTTAGGATGTTGTCATTGTTCTTATGTGCCGTGGAGTTGGTTCTGACTCATAGCAACCTTCTACAGGTTTCCGAGGCTGTAAATCTTTATGGGAGCAGAAAGCTTCATCATTCTCTCACGGAACAGCTGGTAGTTTTGAATTGCTAACTGTGAGATTAGCAGCCCAATTCGTAACCACTATGCTACCAGAGTTTTATGATGGTGTCCTCTTTTATTCCAAAGTGACTATTCATTTCTATATGAATTGACTTTCAATAAGACATCTTATACTAAAATGCATTAAGATGTCCTTAGCATTTACATTGTGGAAGTGCTGTGATTTTAGGACTAAAATCCAAATTAGAGCCAGTTCGGTCATTTTCTTCTTTGCTTACACATCCATGCACTCCAGCATGTCAAAGGAATTTATTTAGGTTGAGGTTAGCTATCTAATAGATTTTCAATCTCATTTGGTTCTTTAACCAGTTGACTTTGCTAATATTGATATTAATGAGGTTTCCATCAAAATAAAAATGCCTTTAGCAAAAGGAAATTAACAAGTTATTGAGCTATAATTGTTTGCATTTGTACTTTCAAGGATAATTCTTTATCTAATAAAAGTAATCTATTGATCACAAGCAAGAAGAATGTGAATGTGCTGTTCTATCCTAATTCCTTTCCTCCTGTGAGATACAAATCCTGTGTAGCCTAATGTTCAGGCCTCACCAGCTAGTGAGTAGTAAGTCACGTTGCCTTATTACCAAAGCATGTGTCTGTTCCTCATGATTGTTGTTGTTGTTAAGTGCCATCGAGTCGGTTCCGACCCATAGCGACCCTGTAACAGGGTTTCCGAGGGTGTAAATCTTTACGGGAGTAGAAAGCCTTATCTTTCTCCTGCGGAGCAGCTGGTAGTTTCGAACCGCTGACCTTATGGTTCACAGCCCGATTCGTAACCACTACGCTACCAGAGCTCCTTGTTCCTCATGATAGCTATATCTAAACCTTTTTAGAAATACAGTATGTTCTCTAGTTATTAAAGGGAGTTCACATAAAAGAATACCAGTTGTACTTATATTTTTGTAGGACTCCTAGAGTTGCTAATCAAACTCTATTCTCAAATACCAGCTAGAGAAATCCCTCTAAAAACATAAGTCATAATATCTTATCATTATATAAGATCCTCCAGAATGTTTTTATAAGATTCGAAGTAGAAGTAAAACATTTGCAGTGGCATACAAATACAAAAACAAATCAGTTGGCATCAGATTCAACTCCTGGCAAGCCGCATGTATATCAGTGTACAACTGTGTTCCACAGATTTTTCAAACCTCATTTTGGAAGTTTATCACCAGGTCTTTTTACTGTGATAGATTTGAACCATTAATATTTTGGTTAGCAGCCAATCACCTAATCATTTGTAAAACCCTGTTCTCCTTCAGTGGTGTAGAAGGTGCTCCTAAATATGTTTTCTCTTCTATCCCCTATTTGACCACAACTCATTGTTCTCTATTTTTGGCTAACACTGTGCAAGCCACAATGTTCTCTAGTTTTCTCAAAACTGCAAGCCTGTATTTGACTCAGAACTTTTGCAACTATTACTTTCTTTATCTTGAATGTTTTTCCTCAGATATCTGCACAGCTTTATGTTTTACCTCTTTTAAATTGCTGCTCATTTATCTTATTATTGGTCAGACCCTACCTGAGCACCCCATTTTTAACAGCAACCATCTCCAACACACCCTGCACTTTCTCCCTTCTGTATTTATTCCATTTGTCATCATTGGAGAACTACGCATTTTATCATTTTGTTTTAATGGTTTTGCCCAACTGAATCCTAAATTCCATAAAGGCAGGTGCCTGGATCATTTCTATGAGTATAACACTGAAAGTGCTAAGGATGTTTTAACACCAGTCATATTTGTTAAAGGGAAAAAAAAAAATTTAACCCTTAAAGTAAGCATTATTTTTGCAAACCTAGAAAATAGAGTGTTTAACTGATTTTGTCAAGTTCACTAGTGAATAAGTGATGAAATAAGGAGTAATATCCAAAGTAGTACAACCCCATCGTACTTACTTTTTACTATTGAGGTACACGATTTCTCCAAACCTTACTTCAAATGACTTACAGGGAGGATTTTGTGAGTCCCTGTTTTCCAGTTAGGAGAGTCTTGGCTATTCTACACAATGAGTAATTAAGACAGCAGTGAAATATCTATTAAACTCTTGTAATGCATTTTTATCCTAAATTGCTATTCTCTCAAAATATCTCTGCTATAATCAGTAAGTACTCATTGGAGATTTTTCAGGTGAGAGTTAGTGAAAAGCATTTTATCTCATAACTCCAAGCTGAAATAATCAGGAAACTTCACTAGAATTTTTTTAATTTAGTATTGTTGAACTTCAGTGTGATTTGGGGCCTTACAGTCTTTAAAATTTTAAGCAATCAATCTTGGGAGAGATAGTAGCTATATTTTCTACCAGAGAAGCAAAGGGACATGGCTTTAGAAAGAAAGGTAAAAATGAATCTGAAGAGAGAAGAGACCGTTGTAGAGAGATCTAGAGATAGAGAGAAACCTTTAACCTCGTTGCTAGTGCTTTGCCTTCTTTTTTTTTTATGATACATTCAAAAATAATTTCTCATAATGTAATCTGTGTTCAAGTTTCTTCATTTTTTTTAAAATTGAGGGTTTTTTTTTCATTTGAAACCTATTTGTTTCCATGATGTAAAACTTTGTATCCCAGTTGTCCAGACATTATTGATGAAATTGTCTATACTCTCATAAGTATTAGGCATGAAAGAAGTCCTGGTGCTGTGGCTAAAAGCTCCGCTGCGAACCAAAAGGGCAGCAATTTGAATCCACCAGTTTCTCCACAGAAGAAAGATACGACAGTCCATCCGCTGCGATGAAGACTGCAGTCCTGCACTTCTACTCTACAGGGTACTCTCAGTCAGAATCAATTCGATGGCAACAGGTATTTGGGATACCACCTTTAAACAACAACAAAAAAAGATTTGCATAATAAAAATAACTTTTATTCATTTGACTATAATATGCTTTCAGAATGGGAGCTGATTAGAAAAAATCAGATTACAAATGACCCTGAATTTAGCGCATAACCTGTGGATGTTTATTGCCTTAAGAAATGCAAAATTGTATGTATCTTGGCAAAATATATTTTAAACTACTGATCTATAGTATTGCATATAATAAAGGACAATTGATTCTTACTTTGTCCTGTTTAATGATGGATACAAAGTTACATTTTTTACTTTACATCATAGAAACAAACAGGTTTCAAATTGAAAACCTTAATTTAAAAAAAAAAATAAAGAAAATTGAGCACAGATTACATTATAAGAAAATATTTTTGAATTCATGCTAAAAATCCATGAAAAGGGCAAAAAACTAGGAAAAGAGTTAGCGGTCTCTCTCTTTATTTGAGAAGACCTGGTGTGGTGCTGTAGGATAATCACTTAACCACAAGTCACTTTGAACCACAATGTCAGCGGTTCAAACTCACTAGCTGCTCCTCAGAAATGTTATATAGGATGTTTACAAATCGGCCTCTCTCTTACAGCTGTTGTAGCTGTTTAGTGCTGTTGGTAAATGGCCAAAGGGCCCAGTATGTAGATAGGGATGTCTCTGCTGCTGCCACTGCTGCCTTCGCTTTTCAGAGCAGTGCTCTGCTTGTGACTCTTCTTTCCATATGATACTGGTGTCTTTTGTTCCTGCTTCAGAGATGGCTTCTTTTAAATTAGTGGAATACAAAACTGACCAATTCCCAAGTTACAGTTCTGTACATATTAATTGCATAGGATAAGCTCTGAACTAGTAACTACAAGTTTGGCAGTTCAAACCCACCAGCTGCTCCTCTACAGGGTCACTACGAATAGGAACCTACTCAACGACACGTAACAACAACAACAACCCAATAATTTGGTGGGAGTTACAGAGATCATAAATAGAAGAGCCGTGCCAAATAAATCTACTTTATCACAGTCTTACTTATTATTTAAAAAGTATGTGTTTTTTTTTCTAAGAAGGAATTGTCTTCCAGTAAAATATTATTACATCTTACACATAATTCAGGAAAGTTTTATCTAAGTAAGTATATTCAGTATTTAAATGAAAACTGTCTATGTTCCCAAATGGTACATGGTACATCTTATCTACAGTTTATCTCCAGATTCCCTTACCTATATGCCACTGCCTATCTGTACTTTATATTAAATATTGTACAAGTGCATTTCATTACAAAGAACTATATGAAGAACAATTGATATCCATTCTTGTCTGGTGCTTTTTTCAAATACTTTTATTTCGCAAAGATATACTTTTTTCTATTCTTATAACTTTAACAAATAATGTATTACCTGAGATTCATTAATTCCCATTTGCATCATTTTCTAGATCATGAGTAAATCTGAGAGAATCCTGATATCAGCTCCCTTCAACTTGACAGTTTCTTATTTTTGAAGACTCTACTTACTGTACTTCACCATAGTCTCAGCCTTGCACCATTCTCACAGTATTGTTATTGTTGTTCAGTGCTGTTCAATCAGTTCGGATTCATAGCGATCCTGATAGGGTTTCAAAGGAGCAGCTAGTGGGTCTGAATTGCCAAACTTGTGGCTATCAGTCCAGTACTTATCCTACAGCACTACACCAGTACTCCACAGTATAGATATTTTAAAATTAATTTTCAAATAAGATAATATGAAAAATATAAAACCATTTAAAATGTGCTGACAGAATAACTTTGCTTACTAAAATTATTTATGAAAGTGTTTATATAAGAAAATGTAATCATAATGATTCATCTAGTATCTTAGTCGTCTCTGCTACAATCAATATACACAATATGGGTCGGTTAGTTGAAATGTGATTGCAACTTGCACTAAACCACTTAGATCATTATCTGAAAAGGTTTTGTACTATATGCTTAAATGCAAAGATAGAGCTTTCTGAGTTCTAATTATAAAATAGCCTCAACTATTTCAATATATTTTCAGTTAATTCAAAATACCAATTTGAGAATTGTTTATTAAAAATATATAGTTCATTCCATAGAAAGATTCATCAACAGGTTACTCTAAGCATTGTTATTGTTGTTGGTGTACCACTGAGTCAGTTCTGACTCATAGTGACCCTGTATAGGGTATCTGAAGAACAGCTGGTGAGCTTGAACCATCAAACTTGCAGTTCAAACTAGCCTTGCAATCCAGCAAATTAACCCACAGAACCTCACAATGAAAATTCTAAGTACAGATGGTTTCTATTAGCTCCATGATAAGTTTTTTAAGCACAGGAGAGATAGTTCATCTCACTTAAAGAATTTGTTATTAATTAAGCATTGCCAGTTTCCTCTTTGAGGCCTAGTGTGGCACTATATGATGAGTTCTGGACTGCTAACCACAAAGTCAGCTGTTCACACTCACCAGTCACTTCTTGGAAACTCTATGTAGGGTTGCTATGAGTAGGAACTGGTTAAACAGCACTTAACAACAACAAAGTTTACTGAAAATTTCCTCTGACTCTCTACCAATATTTCTTAAGTTTATCAGTTCAACAATTATGTTTGTTTTATACAGTTTTTAGTAATGGCCCTTAAACTATCAATCTTCTTAAGAAGATATTGTTGTTAAGTGCTGTCGAGTTGGTTCTGACTCATAGCAATACTACATAAGGTTTCTGAGGAGCGGCTGGTGAGTTTGAAGCACCAATCTCATGGTTCAAAGCGACCTTACGGTCAAGTGCTTATTCTATAGCCACACACAAGGACTCCCCTTCTGAAGATAGGTTTTTGTTTTTATTTTTTATTTTTTTATAAAGGTAGGTTTTTCTTTTCCTGAATTATAGGAAATTTGTATTCATTTCCATTTTTTTCTAGCCAGTGATTTTGCTTTAAGTTATCAAAGAGGAAAAATATTAGCTATATTTGGTTTCCCTGTATTTGAATACCAATACATATAATTTGATCGTGATAATAATCCACAGATATAAAACTACTATATTCTGAAATATGAAGTAATTATACTATGATAGATATTGCCTAAGGAGCTCTGGTAG
>NW_006408753.1:2414647-2417368 GCF_000296735.1 Chrysochloris asiatica
AGTACTCAAGAAATCAAATGACATATTGTATTAGTCAAATCTGCTGCACAGGATCTCTTTAAAGTTTCCAAAAGCAAAGATGACAGTTTGAGGACTGAGGTGCACCTGACCCAAGCCATGATGTTTTCAATAACCTCATATGCATGTGAAAGCTGGACAATGATTAAGGAAGACCGCAGAAGAATTGATGCATTTGAGTTATGGTTTTGGAGGAGAATATTAAAAGTACCATAGACTGCCAGAAGAACAAGAAAATCTATGTTGGAAGAAGTACATCCTTAGAATCCTGGATGGTTATGCTTCATCTTTTATACTTTGGGCAGATTATCAGATGGGACCAGTCCTTAGAGAAGGACATCATCCTTCTTAAAGAGTCAATGAAAAAGAAGATGACTGCAAAGAAATGGATTGGCATAGTGGCAGCAGCAGCAATGGACTCAAGCTTAACAGCAACAGTGAGAATGCTACAGAACTGGGCAGTTTTTCATTCTGTTGTGCATAAGCCTACTATGAGTTGGGAAGAACCTACCACATCTAACAGTAACAAGAACATTATAATAGGCTATCTGTCACTGGATTAAATTATTACTTATAAAAATGATTTGTGAGCACAATTTCTTTTCCCCATTCTTCAAGTATCTGTACTAAAAATTCATATGCTTAAGCTAATGTGAGTAAAGAAAATAAATACTCAAGGAAAGGACATTGTTTGAAGAAACCTCTTCAGTATCTTTTGAAACTAAACAAGTCAAAAGAAAATTAATTCTTCATCAGTGTCAAATTAAACTAAAAAATTAATACAATGAAATTATATTAAAATACATCAATTCTCATATAAGAATAACAATTAGAATTACACCTTAATGTAAAGAAAACAAAAATCTTTACAACGGAAACAATAAATAACATCAAGATAAACAGAGAAAAGAATGAAACTGTCTTTTTTCTTGGATATACAGTCGATATACATAGAAGCAGAAGTCAAGAGTCAAACAATCGAATACATTGGGCAAATCTGCTGCAAAAGATTACTTAAAGCATTAAAGAGCAAAGATGTTACTTTCAGGACTAAGGTGTTCCTGATGCAAGTTCTGGTATTTTCAATCACTTCATATGTATTAAAAAGCTAGAAAATACATTAGAAAGACAGTAGAAGTTTAAATTCAGATGTTAGTGAAAAATACTGAAAGTATCATGGACTATCAGAAGAAAAAACAGATCTGTCTTGGAAGAAGTACAGTCAGAAGTATGCACTTGTTCCTTAGAAGCAAGAGTACTGAGACTTTGTCGCTCATAAATGGGGACATGTTGTCCAGAGAGGACAATCTCTGGAGGAGGACAGCATGTTTGGTAAAGTGGAGGGTCAAAGAAAAAGAGGAAGACCCCCAAGGCTATAGATTGACACAGTGGCAGTAACAATGGGTTCAAAAATAACAATTATGAGGATGACACAGGAACTGGCAATGTTGCATTCTGTTGTGCATAGAGTCACTATGAGTCAGAACTGACTCTACTGGCACCTAACAACAACATGTAAATGCATGTGTTAGCTAAATATTTTAATTACTTGGAATGCAAGGTGAAAGTTGTTGTGTTGTTTTTGTTTTTTTGTTTTCCTTTTCACTGTGCTTCTAATTTGGAATGGAAATAAATACAATAATTCAACTGAGATGAGCCATAACAATTCTGATAAATATTAGATTGTCAGTTTTATTATAACCTGTCTCTTTCAGACCCAGAAAACAGGCCCTTCTGTATTCCTTGAGCCAAGAGTTCTGAGGACCAGTTCTCACTCTTCTTCAGCCAAGCCTCTTACCATGCCCTTCTCTACAGTGTAAAAAGTCTTAAAGGTAAAGGAGACAATGATAACCAATCTGAGTCTGTGGGTTTCAAGAAACCTAGGATTACCTTTACCAAAAGGTTACTGCTAGGGTTTGTGCAGTCTGAGTTCTGCAAAGCTTTAAAGACTTCTAAATTTGAGGATGGAGTCCTGGTGTGGCACTGCGGGTTAATGCACTGAACTGCAAAGTTGGTTTGAACTGCAAGGTTGGTGGTTCAAGCTCACCAGTCACTCCTTGGAAACCCTATACAGGGCCACTATGAGTCGGAACTGACTTGATGGTACTTAACAACAACAAATCTGAGAGTAGTTAGGAAGCATGACACAAAATGAAGAGGAACAGCTATAAACATCCATTAATAATCAGACTATGGAATGTACAAAGTATAAACCTAGGAAAATTAGAAATTGTCAAAAATGAAATGGAATGCAAAAAGATTGATACCCTAGGCATTAGTGGGCTAAAATGGACTGGTATTGGCCATTTTGTATCAGACAGTCACATGGTTTACTGTGCCAGGAATGACAAATTGAAGAGGAAAGGCATCACATTCATCATCAAAAAGAACATATCATTAATATAGCAATCACATAAAATGTTGTTAAAGATAATACAAAAACAGCTGTAACCATACATTGACAGAGAACTTCCAGAGGTTAAAGCCAGATTCAGACAAGAATATGGAATGAGGGATATCATTGCTGGTGCCAGATGGATCTTGACTGAAAGCAGAGACTACCAGAAAGATGTTTATCTGTTGTTTTATTGACTATGAAAAATATTTCAATTGTGTGGATCATGACAAGTTATGGACAACATTGCAGAGAATGAGTATTCCAGAACACTTAATTGTGCTCATTGATGAACTTGTACATAGACC
>NW_006408753.1:2418613-2420833 GCF_000296735.1 Chrysochloris asiatica
TGGATACTCAAATGGGGAGGGGGGACTACAAAGGCAAAGAAGTGACTGGCTTACAAGCTTTCAAGAGGGAACCTAGTGCTAGGGAGCATGGAGGAAGGCAAAATCTCCAGTGGGTACTATTCAATCTGTCTGGGAGGAGCTGATGAAAGGAGATATAGATGGGTAACTCGTGATACTGTAGTGAATAATGCTTATCAGGATGGATTATAAGGGTTGGAAATGCAAAAGTAGACGTTTTGTAACAAGGAAGAGAGTGATTAATTCTCCAGGATAGGAGCAGAGGTCTCTGGGACCATCAATGGAGAAGAGCCGAAAGCAGGACCCTACCCAGAAACAGAGATGCCTGAGATGGAGACAGAGAAGACAACATGGAGTGATGAAGCAGCTGGGGACTTTGAATCCAGAGAGGAAAAGAGACTGTGGGCCGAAAACTGGGGGTGGGGGGGGAATGTAAGGGGCAGGTATCTAGGATATACCCTTTGGTTGGTGCATGATGCATGGAGGGGATTGGAAACATGGCAATGAGATGACGTACGATAGAATAAATGTAAAACTAAAGTTCTTTCATGTAAACTATCATATAATTCACAATAAAACATTTTTTAAAAAAAAAACAAAAAAACTTCACTTTGCTTGGATCAACCATCAACCTTCATGGAAGGAGCAGTCAAGAAATCAAATGGCTTATTGCAATAGGCAAATCTGCTATACAAGATCTCTTCCAAGTGTTGAAGAGGGAAGATGTCAGTTGAGGACTGAAATGCACCTGATCCAATAATCTCATATGTATGTGAAAGTTGGACAGTGAATAAAGACCATAGAAAAATTGGTGCATTTAACTTATGGTGTTAGAGGAGAATATTAAAAGTACCATGGAATCCAGAAAAACAAACAAATTTGTGTTTGAAGAAGTGCTGCCAGAATGCCCCTTAGAAGCCAGGATGGCCAGACTTCATCTTTCATACTTCAGACATATTATCAGAAGGGAACAGTCCTTGGAGAAGGATATCATGTTTGGTAAAATGGGGGATATGAGAAAAAGATAAAGAAAAGACCCCAAACAAGATGGACTGGCACAGTGGCAGCAAAAATGGGCTCAAATGTAGCAATGATTGTGAGGTTGGCTCAAGATAGGGCAGTGTTTCATTCTGTTGTGCATAGGGTAACTACAAATTGGTACTGACTATATGGCACCTACCAACAACAACAGCAACAGGAGGCAGCTATATTTTAGAGGGAGGTTGGAGCTGAAAGTGGAAAAGTGAAATATGGAATTTGTTGTTGTTATCAGGTGTTTTTGCGTCTGTTCTGACTCCTAGTGACTCTATGCACCACAGATTGATATACTGCCTGGTCCTGTCCCACCCTCACAAGGTTAACCTCATCTTGAATAAGTGGATCTCAAAAATATATTCTGTGTAACACATTTGAAAATTAATCATATATGAAATTGGGTCTTCAACAATATCCTCAAAATATAATCATATATAATTCATGATCATCAAAATCCTATTATTGTATATGCTTTGAGAGTACAAGTGTTTATAGCATCATTCAGAGTCCTTATATTAAAAAGATATTTTAACCTCAAAAATAATCTCTCAAAATTTTCTGTTTTCTGATGGGTAACTCCATATCAGTTGGAACACTTAAGATTAATATATGATTTTATGGGGAGGATCAGAGCAGCCACGGATGCCTGGTAGAACCGAAGAGATAAAGGAAGAAGAGTGAAAAGGAAAGCCCATCTCCTGATCACATCTACCTGAAGGCAATCAAAAGACATAAAATATACCAAAACACCCAGCCATCTATGTTTTAAGGCCACAGCTAACCACTGACTATGCCCCCCCCCAAAGCAGAAACAGATGACCATATCAGCACATATCCAGAAACAAGATAAAGTGACTGAGACAAATGAGTTGGAGGTAGACCTACACCCCATACTGGAAGGAGGGTAGGCTTTGGAAATGCCTGAGAAGGAATTCAAAAAAAAAGGATCATAAAATGTATCTAAACACTTTACAATGGAGTTGAGAAAAGTAAGGAAGAAGTCAGGAAAGTGTTACAGGAACAATCAAACAAGATAGATACAGCATTGGAAACAATTCAAAACCTACAGAAAGAGATCCAAACGATTAATAATAGAATATCAGAAATGGACAATACACTGAAAGGGCAAAGGAGTAGAATTGAAGAGATGGAAACTAGAACATGTAA
>NW_006408753.1:2421318-2424298 GCF_000296735.1 Chrysochloris asiatica
TTTCACGGCCTCTTCTGAATCTGGCTTGAACTTCTGGAAGTTCTCTGTCAATGTATGCTTGTAGCCATTTCTGTATTACTTTTAGTAAAACTTTATTTGTATGGGATATCAAATATATTTTCTGATGATTTCTGCATTCCATTGGGTCACATTTCTTTGGAATGTGCACAAATATGGATCTTTTCCAATCAGTCAGCCAGATAGTTGTCTTCCAAATTTCTTGGCAGAGATGAGTGAGTGCCTCCTGTACTGCCTCACTTTCTTTTAAGTAGCCAACGTCTAAGTTGCCCGTCTCTTTATACCCTGTGTACAGAGAGGATAACATTGATACTTAATGTGAAGACTCCTTCCTCTCTGTTGGTATTTAGAGTTACTACCCCCATGAGTTAGGTCAAGTTCATCAAATTGTAGCAATTTACCCTTGTTTCCTTTATAAAATATATATATATATTTATTTATTTTTATCTTTTTGGAATCTCTATGGGCATTCTAAGGGCAGATCAAATGTTGACAATGTCCAAGAAACTCTATGCCAGCATCTGAGGATGCTTGCAAACAAGTTGATGCACTTCTTCAATCTCTTGAAATAGCAACCTGGGTCTAAAAAAACGAGTTGTTGTTATTAAGGAACCTTATATAGGGTTGCCGAGGAGCAACTGGTGAATTTGAATTGCTGACCTTGTGGGTTCAGACCAACCTTGTGGTCCAATACATTATCCCACAATGCCATACCAGTAGACATGGGGGAACTCAAGTAATGCATCAACTTTCCAATGATAAAATATATTAGTAGTCCTGTTTAAACTAAAAAGCTTAAGGAGACTTATCCTGTTTTCCAATTGGAAAAATCAAATCTGCAGTTTACCGTGAAACACATTCTAAGGGGTAAATGTCAAATACATAGTTAGCAAGTATAAAACTCTTACTTTTCGTTTCAGGGGGGATTAAATGGATTTATGATTACGAATTTGCTTCAGATATCTAGTACTGAATCCAATATTTCTAATAGTCATAAGAATTAAAAACAACAATATTAGTTTTCTCTTAGTTATATTTTATCAGATCAAGGCACGAGGCTCACTGCCTCCTCAGTGCAATGGTGAAAAAAAGACACTGAGTTAATAAGTAGCAGGAAAGGTGATGGTGGTGGTTGTGTGTCTTGGAGTCAGATCCAACTCAAAACAATCCTGTATAGCATTACCGAGGCTGTAAATCTGTACAGAAGCAAAAGCCCGCAATTTTCTCCCATGGAGCAACTGGTAGTTTCAAACTGCTTACCGTGCGGTTAGCAGCCCAACTGCCAACTCATAACTCACTGTGCAACCAGAACTTTTTAAGGAACAGGAATAAACAAGTAAGTGAAAATCTGCTTAAAATGATAGGCTTGACAAAGAATTAACTAAATGGTCTATAAACCTCTAGCATTACATATAGTTAACAACTTAACAGGAGTCTAAAGAAAGATCTTCATTATATAAGTTGTCATGTTTCTGTGGTGGAATTAGGAAGGAAGAGGTGAGAGAATGATACCGAAACCAGCATAAAATTTTTGCCACTTCACCACAACTTTCTTTTGTAATATCACATCCAATAGTCCCTGCAACTAAAGGTCCAGAGCTGGCAATTTTCAAAAACCAAGTACTTTGTCTATTAAGTTTAATTTTTAGAATTCAAGCTTTATACTAATACATAAAAAAACAAGGCAATTATGCTTAAATCTAGTTATATATAATACAATGAAACAATGATTATTAAATGAAGAAATTAATCTACCTATACAAAAAATAATGACCAAGTCTTAACACTGTAATTTATCTGAAAAGTGTGTGTATAAACACAGATTAAACAATTAACAAGATGAAAAGAACATTGACTTTAGAATGAAAAGCACTCCCATCCAGTCTTTAGCTCATCTCCCTGATTTATACAAACTGTTCTTGTTGTTAAGTGCTGTCAAGTCAGTTCCAACTCATAGCAACTCTGTATAGGATTTCCAAGAAGCAACTGGTGGGTTTAAACTGCCGACCTTGAGGTTTACAGCCCAGTGCTGATGCTACAGTGCCCAGTGCCACTCCTAGATAATACGATCCTAAGTGCACCAATTAGGATCATATAATTTCCTTTAGTACATTTTACTTTCTAAAGAGATTAGAAAGACATTCCACCAAACATGCTATTGTGCAATATGACCTTGCCACTCTCCTTTCAAGAAACAAAGTCTAATTCCTCTTTCCTAGAATCTGCACTAACCTAATGACCTACTTGCCACCAATATGATATGTGAGAAGGGATGCTTCATGATTTCTGAGGATAGATCAGAAAAATCCTTGGGATGGTTGTTCACTAGGAACCTGGTCATTGTTCTCTGAGATTCTTGAACTGTGAAAAGAGGCAACACTTAGGGTCTTCAGTTGACAGCCCCAATTAACCCAGCCTTTGAGTACTACACCCTGCCCAGGTGCCAGACATTTAAAGAAAACTTCAGACAATTTCAGGCCATAGACATTTAAATCACTTCTATTCAAAGATGCTCTGCAAGTCATCATAGAACAGAGACAAGTCCTTAACTGTGATTTGTCTGAATTCTTGAGCATATTATAATATACATATTTTTTTAACTACTAAATTTTTAGTGGTTTTGAAGATTGAAGTATTAAAGAAGATAAGGTAGGAAGATACCTATCTTATTAAAGGACATATTGTCACCCTTGTTGTTCTTGTTATTAGGTGCCATCGAGTTGGCACCAACTCATAGTGACCTTATGCACAGCAGAACAAAACAATGTCTGATCCTGGGCCAACCTCACTACTGTTGCCACACTTGAGTCCATCAATACTGCCACTTGCAGTTGGGGTCTTCCTCTTTTTCTCTGACCCTCCACCTTATCAAGCATGATATCCTTCTACAGCAACTGGTCTCTACTGATAATATGTCCAAAGTATGAGAGACGAAGTTTGGCCATCTTGGCCTCTAAGGAGC
>NW_006408753.1:2425736-2435822 GCF_000296735.1 Chrysochloris asiatica
ATATGGAGCTTTTCCATCTTCTCTTTCAACCGATGTAGTCAATTTGATTTCTCTGTTTTCCACCTGGTGAGGTCTATGTGTAAAGTCGTCTGTTATGCTATCTAAAGAAGGTATTTAAAATCAACAAATCATTGGTATTGCAGAATTCTATCATGCATTCTCCAGCATCATTTTTATCACCAAGGCCATATTTTCCAACTACTGGTCCTTCCTCTTTGCTCTCAACCTTTGCATTCCAATCACCAGTAATGATCACTACATCTTGATTGCATTCTTGATCAATTTCAGATTGAAGAAGTTGGTAGAATGCTTCTATTTCATCCTCATTGGCTTCAGTGTTTGGTGCATAAATTTGAATAATAGTGGTATTAACTGGGCTTCCCTGTAGGTGCATGGATATTATCCTATCACATACTGTGTTGTACCTCATGATTGATCTGGATATGTTCTTTTTGATGATGAATGCAACACCATTCCTTTTCATTTTGTCATTCCCGGCATAATAAACCATGTAGTTGGCCAATTCAATATGGCCAATACCAGTCCTATTCAGCTCACTAATGCCTAAGATATCGATGTTTATGCATTCCATTTCATTTTTGACAACTTCCAATTTTCCCAGATTCATACTTCATGTATTCCATGTTCTGATTTTCAATGGATGTTTACAGCTGTTACTCTTCATTTTGAGTTGTACCACATCAGCAAATGAAGGTTCTGTGGGCTTTTCTCCCACGAACTTAACTCCATTCGCGTTGTCATGTTCAGCTCTTCTCTGAGGAAGCAGCTCTTCCCCAGTTGCATTTTGAGTGCCTTCCAACCTGAGGAGCTCATTTTCCAGCACTGTATCTGACAGTGTTTCTCTGCTATTCATAAGGTTTTCAGTGACTAAAGATTCGGAAGTAGTTAGTCACGCTTTCTTCCTAGTCTGTCTTTATCTGGAAGATCATCTGAAACCTGTCCACCATGGGTGACCCTGCTGGTTATTTAAAATACACGTGGCATAGCCCTCAGAATCACAGCAACTCACAAGCCACCACTGTACGACAGACAGACGAGTAGTGGCCATTCAGCATTAATTTCCTTCTATCATTTCTCCTTAGAGAAATAATTTAACCACTCAAGCACCAAGGAAATGAGAGTTGATATACCAATACTGTGCAAAACCCTAAGTAAAAATGATAGCAGTCACTTGAGCGAATAGATGCCTCTGGATAAGGTACTGCACAGTTGAAAAAAAATGAAGTTTTAATAGTTAACAGGCATGCTATTTTAAAGTCATGCAGTGGGAAGTTACTAATTCTTCAATTTTATTTTAAACTCAATTTTGCTTTGAAGTTCAGTTTTTGTTTTGTTTTTTCAAGAAAATATTGTTTTCTTTGGAATTTTTACATAAAATAATAATAGTGACTTTATTAGTTACACAGTTAGGGAAGTCAACCTTGATTCATAGGTACAGTCACATTCATAGGTACAAGCTATGTTGGCAACCTGAAAGTTTTCTCAGCATGATCTTGTATAATGAACTCTTTGGATCAACATGCTATTTCATTAAGTCATACCTCTCCTAATCAATTTAATTCCTAGTTCCGGACACATTTTTTCCTAACAATGTAATCATTCTGTTACTTCCTATTGTATATGTTTCTAAATATACAATGTTTTAAGCTCTACTGAAAAAGCAAATTAGGTGGCATGGACTTTAAGGCGGAGTACTGGTTCTAGGACAAACATGTATTGTTTTAGTTGTAAAATAAGCTAATGTGGCACTGCGGGCTAATGCACTGGATGGCAATGTTGGTTTGAACTACAACATCAGCTGTTCAAGCTCACCACACATGCACTGACATTCCTATACAGGGTCACTATGGATCAGAAGCAATTCAAAGGCACTTAGCAACAGCAACAACCACCCTGCAACTTAAATCCACTTCTTATATCCTAGAACTATTCTTGCACTTGCTGACAGAGATCCTTACTGCACTTCTACCCTATCCACCATCTTGTTTGTTCCCAGAATATCATACTTGGCAATGTCCATAGGTAATCATGATCCACACAACCAAAAGCCTTTTTGTAGTCAATAAAGCACAGATATGCATCTTTCTGGTATTCTCTGCTTTTAGCCAAGATCCATCTGACATTAGTAATGATATCTCTCATTCCACATCCTCTTTAGAAACCAGAGTGAATCTCTGGAAGTTCTTTGTCAATGTATGTTTGTATCTGTTTTTGTGTTGCCTTTAGTAAAACATTATTCACATGGGATATCAATGATATTGTCAAATAACTTCTGCATTCTGTTGGGTCACCTCTTTTTGGAATAGTCACAAATAAGGATCTCTTCCAGTCAGTTGACCAGGTAGTTGTCTTCCAAATTTCTCAGAATAGATGAGTGCGTGCCTGCAGTGACACATCAGTTTGTTGAAAGATTTCAATTTGTATTCCATCAATTGCCAGTGCCTTCTTCTTTGTCAATGCTTTCAATTAACCTTTGACTTCTTCTTTCAGGATCATTGGCTCTTGATTTTATACTACCTCTTGAAATGGTTGAACATCGACCATTTATTTCCTTTTGATACAATGACTCTGTATTCTTTCCATCTTCTTTTGATGCTTTATGCATCATTTAATAATTTACTCAGAGAATCCTTCAACACCACAAGTAGAGGTTTGAATGTTTTCTTTCTTTCCCTCAGCTTGAGAATTGCTCATTTTGTTCTTCCCTTTTGGTTATCTAACTGCAGGTCTTTGCACATTTCATTATAATATTTGCCTTTGTCTTCTCGAACTGACCTATGATATATTCTGTTCAGCTCTTGTACCTCTTGATTTCTTTTATTTGCTTTAGCATCTCTACACCGGAGAGCAAGTTTCAAAGTATCTTCTGACATCCATTTTGGTCTTTTCCTTCTTTCTTGTCTTCTTAATGACCTTTTGCTTTCTTTCTGTATGATGTTGTTCATGTCATCCCACACTTCTGGGTTTTGGTCTTTAGTGTCTAATGTATAACATCTGTTCTTCAGATGATCTCTAAATTCATGTGAGATATATTCAAGGATATACTTTGGTTCTCAGGGACTTGTTTTAATTTTCTTCAGCTTCAGTCTGAATTTGCTTATGAGCAATTGGTGGTCTTTTCCACAGTCTGTCCCTGGCCTTGTTCTGGCTGATGATATGGAGCTTTTCCACCATGTCATTCCACAGATGTAGTCAATTTGATTTCTATATATTCCATCTGATGAGGTCCATTTGTATAGTTATTTTTTATGTTGTTTTAAAAAGGTACTTAAAATGAACAAGCCATTGGTCTTACAAAATTCTGTCATGCAATAGCCAGCATCATTTCTATCACCAAGGCCATATTTTCTAACTACTGATCCTTCCTCTTTGTTTCCAATCTTTGCATTCCATTTGTCACCAATTATTGTTGCTGTTGTTAGGTTCTATCGAGTTGTTACCGACTCATAGTGACCTTATGAAGAGCAGAACGAAACACTGCTTGATCCTGGGCCAACCTCACTACTGTTGCCATGCTTGAGTCCATCGATGCTGCCACTTGGCCAATCCCTCTCATTGGGGGTCAATTATTTAGTACATCTTAATTGCATGTTTGATCAATTTCAGACTGAAAAAGTTGGTAGAATTCTTCAATTTCAATATCACTGGTTTTGGTAGTTGATGCATAAATTTGAATAATAGTGGTATTAACTAGTCTTCCTTGTAGGCATATGGATATTATCCTAGTTGATACAAGGCTGTACTTCATGACTGATCTTGATTATATTCTTTTTTATGATGAATGTGACACCATTCCACGTCAATTTGTCATTCCTAGCATAGTAAACCATGTGACTGTCAGATTCTAAGTGGCCAATACCACTCCATTTCAGCTCACTAATGCCTAAGATATTGATGTTTATGCATTCCATTCTACTTTTTCATAGATTCATACTTTGTACAGTCCATGTTCCAATTATTAATGAATGTTTACAGCTGTTTATCTTCATTTTGAGTTGTGCCCCATCAGCAAATGAAGGGTTATTCCATTAGCATCTTCACTGTCAACTTTACTTTGAGGAGGCAGCTCTTCCCAGTCACATTTTGAGTGCCTTCCAATCTGACGGACTCATCATTCAGCATTATATCTGCCAGTGTTCCACTGCTATTCAAAAGGTTTTCAGTGTACTAAATCTTCAGAAGTAGTCTGCTTCTCCTTCTTCCTAGGCTCTCTTTGTCTGGAAACTCACCTGAAACTTTTCCACTGTGGGCAATCCTGCTGGTATTCAAAACACCCATGGCATAGCTTCCAGAATCACAGGAACACAAGCCACCAGAGTATGACAAACTGACAGAGCAGTGGTGGTTTCTTTTATTAGAGGTAATAAAACCTAAATTATGGGACTTTTTTCTGTTTTTCATAATTTCTTTTGTGTCTTATAATAGAGTTTTAATATTTTCTCTATGTAAGCCTTAAGTATTATTATTTGGTGTAGGGGACAGGAGAAAGGAGTTAGATTTAAGGCTAGGACTATGGCTTTATCTAGACTAGGGCTAATGCTTCATTTCATGTGAAGGTTATGGTTAGCACTAGGGTTAGTGGTAGGGCTGTAGTTTGCTGTAGTTTGAGGGTTAGAGTTAGGTTTACATTTATTTATTTATTCATTTTCTTTCTCCTTTTTCTTCAATTTTAAATACATTCACTGAATAAGAAAAATACATATAATTTGCCCCATGCACTATTAGTAAATATAGAAGTATGACACTGAGTGTATTATAAAGATGGGAAGGTCCCAAGAGACTGAAAAAGAAATATAAACAGCTTTTCCTATCAATGAATAGTAATTGTTGAGACTATAACAAATTTTCAAAGTACTCTGTGTTAGCAGGTTGAGAATATTTTAAGGCAAATTTTATGAGATGAATATATTTACAGCTTTTACTCATGAAAGGGATTTATACATTTTCCATTTTACAGAAATTATGCAAATTACAGAAAGCATATGCAATTTCTTCCAATAATAAACTTGAATTTTGAATAATATCACTTTTTTTTTTTTTTTTTTGGTTGGGGTAGGAGTAAGGAATGAAAGTTAGGGCTGGTACTATGGCTAGATCTAGGCTAGACATAGGACTTCATTTGTTGTTAGGGTTACGGTTAAGACTATGGTTAGTGTTAAAGGTCAAGGTTGAATTAAGGCTAGGAGTAGAGCTTGATCTAAATTTTAGGGTTACAGTTAAGTTTATTTTTATTTATTTCTTTTTTTTTTTCATCTGCTTGATTTCATTTTCATTTGGAAGTTCTATAACTATATTCTTCCCTCTCAAGATATTTTGTTTTTGTTTTTATTGTTTAGCGTTCATTCTGCTTCTTCAATGCATATCTTCTCATCTTTCATGATTTTATGGGACTTTTTTTCTAGTTATTCATGTTGAATTTATTCTTTTTAAATATTCAACTTGGTCTTGCTGGTTGAATGTCATTCCTGGGATTAAAAACTAGACAACAATATAAAATAAAAGTATACCTCAAAGAATGATGAGAACACTAGTCATCTTCAACTGTACTCAAATGATTCATAAAGATGCCATATGACTTTTAACTTTTCCTTAGTATTATATCAGTCATTTCTCTGATATCCAATGCCATGTTTTTGTCAGATCCGAATTTTGAATCAAAATATTTTAAAAACATCTTTAAAAGGATCCTTATTGGTAATTTATCACATCTAATTGAACAAATGAAAATTTTACTTTTTCTTCAAACAATTTTAGAGACTCTAAATTTAGTTCTATTGTATGCACATTTAGAAGCTCAGCTTAAAACAATCAGAATACAAATGAAATATTTTATCACTCTAAAGCTGACTTGGAAAATTTGTGTTACCAGATTTCTTAGAATAACTTCCCTCTTTGCAGATAGTTTTTTCACATGCAAAGTAAATTTCACATGTCTATTTTCCTCATGTGTTTGTAATGTCCAGGGCTCCTTGTGTAATGTTTGTCTGTTGTTCTTAAGTGCCAGTGAGTTGCTTCTGACTCATTGCAACCATGTATAGCATTTCCAAGGAGTGACTGGTGAATTTGAATGGACAACCTTGCAGTTCAAACTGACCTTGTGGTCCAGTGCATTATCCCACACTGCCACATCAGGTCTACAGGGAGTAAAAGAATGTGTATGGGCTCATCTTTAAAACTTTTAGGTTCTGGTGCCTACTAAAGGAGAAAGTTTGCATTTGCTAAAATTTCTCTTGCCAGTTGAGAAATATAATTTTTTGTTGCTGCTGTTGTATGCCTTCAAGTTGCTACATACTCATAGCAAACTTATAGGCAAAGTGGAACATCCTGATAGGGTATCTTAGGCAGTTTTTCTATACTGAAAGACATCTGATGGTGCAATGGTTAAAGTACTCAACTACTAACCAAAAGGACAGTGGTTTAAACTCACCAGCTACTCTACTGGAGCAAAGTGTGTCAGTCAGTTTCCTTAAAGATTTGCTAGAAAACTTACTGCCATGAGTCAATTCTAAACAATAGACCTGGGTCTCAGGGACATCTATTTGGGTATTTTCTTCCTTTCCTATCATTTTAGTGACCTTTTGCTTTTCTAATGATGATATTCTTGATGCCATCCTACAACTCTTCTGGTTTTCAGTCAGTATCTTATGAGCTAGAAGAGCACCTATAGAAAGATGATTAAAGATTTCATATAATTTCCAGAATATGAGGGGATTCCAGAACACATGCATAAGTAAAAAGACATTAAGCTGCTCATTTAAAGTCAGTGTGTTTCACTGTTTGTCAGTTTTATCTTAATATAAAATTAACAAATTTAATTACTTATTTTCAGGATATGTAGAACTAAACATAAAGAAATGGTAAAAAAAAAAAAAAAAATCCGGAAAAATGCCAACCGGCAAAAAACGAAATTTGGGGTCCCAAAAAAAGGGGCAACTTGATTTGGTCATGATTCTCAGTGGTTCGGCAGTTATGTAACAATGCGATTTCACAGTTATATGATTGTTTCCCGTACTGAGATGTGAGGTGATAAATCAATAAGAGGATTAAGAATGGACTGTAATACCCTTAAATCCATCACAACCCTGATCCAATGTAAAGGAATTTCCAGGGGTGTGACCTGTAATATCTTTTATAAAAGAAAAGGATAAAGAACTGAGCAAAGGGGGGGAGACCCACTACTGCCAAGAATTAAGAGCTGAGAATGGAGGGTGTCATTTAGATCTGGGGTCCTATACATTGTGAAACTCCTACATCCAAGGAAAGACTGACACCAGTACACATGTAGATGTTAAAATAATGCTGGACCTACAGATGGTAAAAAGGACCTTTCCCCAAAGCCTACTATCTGAATTCAGATATCTCACTTCCTAAACTGTGAGGGAACATATTTCTGTTTGTCAAGGCCATCAACTTGTGTTATATCTGTCATAGCAACACTAGATATCTAGGACACTCCTTTTGAGTGGGACACTCATAGGAAACAGGAAACGCAGCAATATTGATTATATTCTAGGTCTTCATTTAAGAAACATGAATAAAATTATATATTTATTCATGTTTTTTACAAAATATATTCATATTCTTTTCCACATTTAGTTCATGTTAAATAACTATATAGAAATATTTTATGGTGACTTGGACTGTGCTGGAAGCAGTAAAAATGGAGAAACTTAACACTTGAAATATAGCTTCAACACTGAAACAGCATACTTTTGATGGATTGAATACAATGACTATGGGGATAATTGAAAATCAACTTTAAAAATGGTATTTCAATTTATGAAGTTTAGAGAATGGAATAATATGTTCAGTTTGGATTTGTTGAAGGTTAGAAACCTGTAAGACAATTAAAGAGAGCTGGCAAGAAGGCAATTAGATACAGATACCTGTAGATCAAAGGAGAGTTTTTGTCTAAAACAAAGATTTAAGATCACCAAGTGGAGTTAATGTAGAAGTAGAAGACATGAGTACCTAGAATCAACTATGAGAAAAATCAACATTAACTGGTTTTGTGTGCGTGCATTAAGTTAGGAGCTTGAGAAGGAGTGACAAGTAGACACGGTGAAGGTAGCCTGCAAGGCAAAAGGATGGCATTTTGAGAAGGATCGACTGATCTAGTGAGGCTCATACTATTGTAAGGCCTGATAAACAGCTCACTAAAACAAACAAAAAAAGAGACACTGAAGTAGAAAAACAACAGTTTGTGAAGATGTAATTTACAGAAGAAATGGAGATGACCAATAGTCATGTGCCAAGAAGTTCTATATTGTGCAGTACGCCTTTAAGAAGCCCTGGTGGTACGATGGGTTAGGTATTGGGCGGTTAGCCACCACAAGGTAGGTGATTCAAATTTACTAGCCCCTCTGCTGGAGAAAATGAGGCTGTTTGCTCTCATAAAGATCTATGACTCAGAAAATCTATACAGGATCACTAAGAGTCGGAAAAGAGGAAGCCCCCCCCACCCCCAACACACACACACTCTGAATAGGACTGACAAAGTGACAGTAACAATGGGTTCAAACACAACAACAGTTGTGAGGATGGTGCAAGACTGGATAGGCTTTGCTCTGTTATGCATAGGGGCCCTATGAGTCAGAACTGCCTTCAAGGCACCTAACAAAAACATGAGTCAGAATTGAATCCATGGCAGTGAATGTGGTTGATCAGCATCTTTAAATTTATCCCATCAATTCTACTTGAATTGATGACATATATTTAAATATCTGAATATTTTATATTATTCAAATATTCACACAGAGTTGCAAAACAACATGGTTAGGTATTTTCCTGTAAACATCATTTATAATGAAAAAAATGGAAATTATCTAAATATTAGATTATGTCTTGGATACTTTTTGCTGTTGCCATTTCATATTTGGGTCAGCCACTAAGATAATCAGGTAGATTTAAATGCAATGCTGAGGTAAGATGGAAATAATATTGTTGAATAAAATAGTAAGTTGTTGTTGGCATAAGATATATGAATCCATATTTTTAATAATTCAAATAATTAAATGATTATAATACATTGGGGAGAAAATCTGAAAGAATTATACCTTGAATTATTGATGTGGTAACTTCTGAAGCGATGTTGACCAAAGAGGAGCTTACCTTTTTTACTTTTTATACTTCTTTATGACTTGAATTTTTCCAACAAATATTTGCTTTATAATTAACAATACAATTTTATATAGAAATCTAATAATTCAATTAAAAGTAAATTAAATTGCAGGGTTGAATTTAGCTGAACTCTGTCTCTATATAACTGTTGTTATTGTTGTTGTTATGTGCCGTGGAGTCGGTTCCGACTCATAGTGACCCTGTACAGGGTTTCCGAGGCTGTAATTCTTTACAGAAGCAGAAAGTCTCATCTTTCTCCTGCGGAACAGCTGGTAGTTTTGAACTGATGACCTTGTGATTTGTAGCCTGATTCATAACCACTATGCTTCCAGAGCTCCTGATAAAACTGTGCAGTCCTATGAAAAGTTTAGAATGTGAAAAGATAATAAGTCATCTATATATCCTGTAGAAGTAGTCTGAGTTTTCAAACCAAAATAACCACTGATACACACTACCTGTGACAACCTTTGATAGACTCATTCAAGATGAAGACCAGGAGTTAAACATTCATTCCTACTTCAAAATGTCTTATGCATTTCTAGACGGGACACAGGGAAACAACACATTCCTAAGGTTCTTTCCCATAGTAGTAGACATTCATACTATTTGGTTACTGCTACAAACCAAGAGTATCATCTGTTATAAAACATTATTAACTTAGAGAATTATTTTTTCTTGTAGGAATATTAATAATATAAAAATTATACATTTAGTCATTACCACTGAATATCAATTGACTTTTTTAGAAGTTCCAATTGTTTCAGAATTTTCATGTTTGAAACGCATTAGTTATGTTACTGTAAAATTATAATAAACCCATATATATACACACCAAAGATAATTTATATGGTTCTATATACTCTCCTTGTACCAAAAGGAAATGGTTAATGTTCAACCATTTCAAGAGATACCATATGAACAAGAGCCAATGATACTCAGAGAGGA
>NW_006408753.1:2436397-2437458 GCF_000296735.1 Chrysochloris asiatica
CATTGTTTCGTTCTGCTGTGCATGGGGTCGCTATGAGTCGGTTCCGACTCGATGGCACCTGACAACAACAATATACTCTCCTGCAAGGTTGTTTTGAACCTCAAGGTCGGCAAGTAAATCTCACCAGCCACTCCTCAGAAACCCTATACAGGGTCGCCAAGAGTTAAAACTGACTCAAAGTCTCTTAACAACATTAACATATACTCTCCAAGACCAAAGACTACAACTTTCAGTATGGATTGCATCTCAATGTAAAAAAATTAAAAAATCCTCAAAACAGCACCAACAAATACCAAGATAAAGGGAGAAAAGATTGAAGTTCTCAAAGACTATTTTGCTTGGTTCCACAATCAATGCAGCAGTCAAGAAATCACATGAAGTATTTTATTAGACAAATTTATCATGTTAAAGAACTTTAAAGTGTTAAACAACAGAGGACTTTCACACGTTACCCTGAAGACTAAGGTACTTTGGAAACAAGTCATGATATTTTCAATCTCCTTATCTACATGTGAAAGTTGGACAGTTAATAAGGAACACCTTAGAAGAATTAATACATTTGAATTATGGTATTGGCAAAGAATATTGAAGTACCACGGACTACCAGTAGAACAAACAAATCTGTCTTGGAAGAAGTACAGCCAGAATTCCCCTTAGAAGCAAGGCTGGTGAGACGGTTTCTTTTACTTTGGACATGTAGTCAGGATGTTGCAGGATAATTTGCTAGAGGAAAGGTTATTTCTCTGCTATGTAAGAATAACAAAACAAGATATCAAGCTATTTATGAAAGACAAGGAAGTTATTTATGAAAACAAAAATACCTTACAAGGGAGACAAAGCTGATGTCTCTCCAAGCAAGATTCAGACTAGGGAAGCTATACTTTTTTGTTATGATACGAGAAACAAAGGGAACAGAGAAACTTGTCAGTTCTTCCTGGAATTCACCAAGTTGGGAAGGGTTATGATAATTGGTGAGGGCCTATCTTTTATGCAAGATGGATTCTGCTGCAGGATTGGTTGTTGTTGTTGTCAGGTGCCATCGAGTCGGAACCGACTTATAG
>NW_006408753.1:2438653-2446581 GCF_000296735.1 Chrysochloris asiatica
GACATCTGCAATGATATCTCTCGTTCCACGGCCTCTTCTGAATCCAGCTTGAACCTCTGGTAGTTCTCTGTCAATGTAACTACAATAGATGGGGCTTTCTACTCCCGTAAGGATTTTACACCCTCGGAAACCCTGTACAGGGTCGCTATGGGTCGGAACCGACTCAACGGCACTTAACAACAACAACAACAACCATCTAATTGTTAAAGCCATTCATTTAGGGTATTCCTGTTGTACCAGCACTAGATAACTAAGACATAACTTGGCACCAGGAGCGGGTTGCTTCTCTAACAGATTACTAAAATGTGTATGGTTTTGTTATTGGATAATGAGTAGTCTGGAAGACTATAAAGCTGTCTAATAGCAAAAGACTACAAAGACTGTTGGGGAAATTTCAGATGTCAAAGTCAATTTTACAAGGGTTCAGAAGCATGTGTGGAGAGTTGTAACATCAGAGACAGCACAAAGAAGCAGCAGCAGAGAAATTTCAGCAGCAGAATCAGGTGGCTGACACAAAATGGCAAGGGAGCTGACCCAAGCGTGAAAGAGCTGTGGACTGGGTGTCTCTGGGCACTTATTGGAGGACCTAGGCTCTCTGACCCACGGAGCTAGAGATATGACTACCTTCAGACCAAGACTTATTGATGGAGTACCTCTACTTATTAATAGAGCTTTAACATTTTTTTTTAACAATTGCTTGAGTAGAACAGAGACTAGTCTGGCTTCTTCTAGAGAACAAGGAACCAGGAAGCAGAAGACAAAGCGTGAAGGAACAGGGGAAGCAGAGTTAACTCAGTCTCAAAAGATAACTTGTATTCTAGTTTCACAGATGAAAATGAATTTTGTCCCAGGTTGGAATTGTTTGATAAACTAATGGGATTAGTGTATTTTCAGTTGGATGTATGTTAGTTGTGTCATGTTATATGCAAGTAATTATCTTTATTTTGAGATTATATATGGGTTAAGTGATCTGTACAGTTGTCAGGTTGGCAAGAAGTAGACTGTAGTAGTTAAAAGTTTGTGTCAACTTGGCTAAGCCAAGATTCTCAGTGATCTAGCAATTAAGATACTAGTTATCACCTCCATGATGAGTTCTATGTGATGCAATCACCCCTGATGTAATATGATGTGATCTGTTATGATCTGATATAATTACCCTGTGTGTTCTAAATCATCACTTTTATGATATTAATGAGGTCAGACGCCATCTACAGGATTAGGTTGTATCTTGAGTTGATCTCTTTTGTGATGCAAAAGAACAGATAAGTGACATTTGTGATATAAAAGAATAGAGAAGTGAGCAGAGAAAGAGCAGCCTCTTACAACCTAGATAGCAGGGACAAGAGTGAAATGCATTTTTCTTACCTGGGGTCTTTGTGCTGGATTCAAGGGAAGATTGATATCAAGATGTATGGACACCTCCAAGGAAAACTGAACCTACAGACACTGATAGGAGATAAAGACTTGCCCCCATAGCCAAGAAAGGGGAAGCTTTTCCCTAGGACCAGAATTCTGAATTTAGACTTCTAGTCTCCTAAAAACTGAGAAAATAAAATTCCAGTTGTTAAAGCCATCCACTTGTGGTATTTCTGCAATAGCAGCAGTAGATAACTAAGACAGAGGCCAATCTGGCAAAGCAGACAGTAGAGGTGGGTGTAGAGATGGCAACATGGAAAGACAGAGCAGCTGCATGATTCTTGGTCTATGGTCTGAGTAAAATTGAGTGCCTACAAGCAAAAGACTATACACTTTGGGCATTTATGGATAGGCTAAAGAAGTTTGTAACACTTATCTAAGCAATTCAGGATGACCCAGGGGCTACATGCCTGAGAGGCCGAAAACAAGTGTGGCATGCCTACAGTACATCAGAGAAGAAGCATTCGTGACTGGAGAACTGCTCAATCCTGAGTTCTTTCTGATCCTGAATCTTACCTATTCACTTTCTTAATTAACCCCATAATCATGAGTACTGTCTATGAGTTCTGTGAGGCCATTGAAATGGAATTTAAGACCCAGATGTAAAGTAAAGTGTGCTGTGGGAGATATGGTTGGTATCAGAAGAGTACAAAGAAAGTTGAAGGGTGAAGACATAACTGATCTCTGTTTCAGAGCAACTGGCCTTGGGTTGATTTTGAGATTGATTTTCCTTTCTCCTTGCGAAGCCAAGGGATGTCAGATATGACCCCCACACTGTTTTTGCAACTCTCCAATGAGATGGGTTGACAAAGTGGTGGCAACAATTGTGAGCATGGTGCAAGATTGGACAGTGTTTTATTCTGTTATTCATGGGGTCACTATGAATCAAAATGGACTCAATAGTACCTAGTAACAAAAAGCAACACATACTCTCTAAAATATGGTTTCTGACAACGCTTGTGTTTATCAAATGTAATTATTTCATCTTTAACATCCTTTGATATTATCAAGAAGTCTATTTCAATTTGAAATTGCTTTTAGTTGCCAGATAGTAATTTCTCTCCTTCGTTTTATTGTTCTTATTGTTAGCGACAGTCAGTTCAGATGAATAGTGACCCTCTGTTTAACAGAACAAAACAATGACTTGTCCTACGTCACGCTTGTTATCATAGCTACATTTGAGTGCATTGCTACAGTCACTTTATCAGTCCACTTCATTGAGAGTCATCCTCTTTTCTCTGACCTTCTATTTTATATATAGTCCTTCTCAGAGACTGAAGAATTCTGATAACATGTCCGAAGTATGTGAGATGAAGTCTTCATCCTCACATCTAAGGAGGATTCCAGCTATACTTCTTCCAAGACAGATATGCTCATTTGTCTGGACAAAAAACCAAACCACTGTCATTGAGTTGATTCAAACTCATAGCAACCCTATAGAACAGAGGAGAACTATTCCATTCGGTTTGTGAGACAGTGAGTTCATATTATAAGGACCTCTGCTATCACAGTGGTCAGGCTGCTAACCTCAAGGTTAGCAGTTCAAAATTACCAGCTGTTCCATGGGAGAAAGATGAGGCTTTCTGCTCCCGTAAAGATTTACAGCCTTGGAAACCATATGCAGAGTTGCTATGAGTCAGAACCAACTCCACTGCACATCACCACCACCACCACCACCACCACCACCATCAAGTTTATATTATAAATTCAACTGTAATTTTATCTTTCTCCTATAGAGTTACTGGTAAGTTTGAACCACCAACCTGGTAGTTAGCAGCCCAATGCTCAATCAACTGTGCCACCAGGGCCCCAACAATATAATCATCTTCTTAATTTTAGTATAAATCATTAAATCTTCCTCTCACATTTTCATAAAAAGATTAAGACTGTGAAATGGGAAAGTCAAGCAAAGATGTTTGGGATATCAGAAAATCAGCATCACTGAGAATAATTTATAATCAAAAGGAAGTAAAAAATCCAAAAATATTAAGAATGATTATTGTTGTTTTTAAGTGCTATAGAGTCAGTTCTGACCTATAGCGACCCTGCACAGGGTTTCAAAGAAAAGTTGGAAGGATCTAAAATTAAGTAATAGCTATTGTTTTCTTAAGTGTTGCATAATGACAAAAGATGCACTGTTTAATAACTAAATCTCAGAGTAGAAAGCATGTTTCTGGGTTTGATAATAATTTACATTCTTGGACAATTGAAATAAAGTATTAGGACTATCTAAAACTATTTGAAAAGCAAGATTCTATATGGTACTAGATTTATGTTTTTAGGGAGAACATTTCTAATATGTGTTGTTGTTGATGTTGTTAAATGCCATTGAGTCAGTGCCAACTCATAATGACTCTGCATAAGGTTTCCAAAAAGCCACTGGTGAACTTAAACCATAGATCTTGAGGTTCAAACCGACCTTGCAGTCCAGTGCATTAACCCATAGCACTACACCAGGACTTCTAATATTTAGACTACCCCAAAGTACATGAAAGGTGATACCCTCTTCCATGGTGTTAACAGATGCTTTTGCCAATTTGCTGAAGTTATTATATAATATTTATAAATTCCATAATCTATAATCATTGACATTATATAACCTACAAGAACTCTTCTAATTCTGAGATTCTATAATATTAAAGTCCTAGCGTGGTACTGTAAGGAGCTCTGGTAGCGTAGTGGTTACGAATCGGGCTGCGAACTTAAGGTCAGCAGTTCGAAACTACCAGCTGCTCCGCGGGAGAAAGATGAGGCTTTCTACTCCCGTAAGGATTTACACCCTCAGAAACCCTGTACAGGGTCGCTATGGGTCGGACCCGACTCGACGGCACTTAACAACAACAACAACAAGCGTGGTACTGTAGGATAAGCACTGGACAACTAATTGAAAGGACAGCAGTTAAAATTTACCATCATCTCCTTGGAAACCTTATACAATGGAAGTATAAGTCATAACTGATTTGACAACTTAATAACAACAACATAATACTAAAGTGTGTGCTCAATATCCATTGTTTCTTATTTATGAAACTAAATGAATCTAAATTTGGGGGATATTTTTAAACATGTATTTTCTTTATTGCCTTTGTTTTATATTCTTTAAAAATTCATAAATGTATCTCTTTATAAGTCACTAACAAGAAGTGTATTTATTTTTTCATAAAGGAATTTATTTGCATATATTTATGTGTAAATGAGGCCTTTAATACATTAATTTATGTAAAGGTCATAAGTAGAAGTCTCAATCAGAAGTGAAAGATGAAACTGGAACTACTTTTATTGTTTTTCTTGAGACCATAATGTTGGATTACTAATAGTATAGATATCAAATATGATATTGGATTCTACTCCCTAGAAAAGCAATCATAATACAAATGAAAAGGGATTCAGAAAAATTTCGATGGTTTTCACCCTAAAAGTAAATATTTGGATTCAGTTTTTAGATCCAGTTAAAGGACCTGATGGTTATGCCATTGTAAATTCTATAATATTGCTAAAATATCTGAATTTTAAATAAATATCACTTGTAAATTCTTGATACTTAACTTTCCTTATCAATTACCATTTCACTCTTTTTAACCTTGCGCATCCAAGATGGATGCTAATTGTTGTTGTTATTGTTGCTAAGTGCTGTTGAGTCAGTTCTGACCCATAGTAAGTAACCCTGTTTCCAAGGAGTGACTGGTGAACTTGAACCACTGACCTTGCAGTCCAGTGCATTCACTCACAGCACCACACCAGGACTCTGGATGCTGATTACAAACTGCTTAATAACTAATGAATCACTTAGTATGTTTTCAGATTTGAAAAGCTCTTGGATTGAGTAAATAATATGGCATTGTACGGTAAGTGTTGAACTACTCATCACAAATTCAGCAGTTCAAACCCACCAGCAGCTTGTGAAAACCCTATCCATGGTAGCTATGAGTTGTAACCAACTTGATGGCATGTATCAGCAACAACAACAGCCAAATACTAATGCAGTCACTAAAGCTATCAAAACTGTTCCTCAAATAAGGAGTAGTTTGTTATAGCACTCTACATTAATGTCATTTAGTAATGGAGGGAGAGAAAAAACAGCATTCACTCATATTATACCGTTTATAATTTATTAGAAAGTAGAGAAAATATTGTGCTCCATCCTTTTCCTTATTATGGTTGGAAAATATACATTAACATTAGTATAATAAACTTGTCAATTACACTTGGACCTATGCTGTTTCCTTCAGTATAGA
This sequence comes from Chrysochloris asiatica, assembly GCF_000296735.1. Classification (NCBI taxonomy): domain Eukaryota; kingdom Metazoa; phylum Chordata; class Mammalia; order Afrosoricida; family Chrysochloridae; genus Chrysochloris; species Chrysochloris asiatica. The sequence continues at coordinate 2,444,305 of NW_006408753.1, forward strand.
TGAAAAATATTTCATTTCAAAAACATTTCATAAAAGTTCTGTATATTTTCAGTAATGGTTTAAGCACATATAGAAGTTAGTTTTAATCATCCAGTGGCTGTTATCTATTGAAATATGCCTTAATATTTAAATTCTTCTAACTCTTCATCAGTCACCCTGATTACTGCTAGCCTCTTAAGTGTTAGATAATAATCCAAAATGTTTTAAAAATGACAAATTGTCCTGGAAGCAACACTTAATGTATGTGATATATAGACAGGAGTTCCTATAGGTCGAAACCAAAACAGCGGCACTCCACTTTGCCCAGTGGAGTCTTGCTGTGATACTCTAGGATATGCAGTAGACTGCTAACTGAAAAGCTGATGCTTCAAACCCAGCAGCCACTCCTTGAGAACCCTATACAGGGTCACTATGAGTTAGAACTGACTTGACAGCATTTACCAACAACTTAGCTCAGCAAAGTTAAGTTTGTTGTGAAGAGCAAAACTGCTTTTCCTTTCAAGTAAAAGAACATAAATTATGTCTGGTTATAAATATAATGCCACACCCTTGCTAAATAATCTGTGTTCAGTATCATACTGTATCTGTACTCATAAGAGTGATTTCTTAAAAAATATATCTAGGCTAAACTTTGGCAAGATGGTGGGCTAGGCAGAAAGGCTATACAGGCTCTCTATAACAAAGATAAGGAAAACAAAATGAAATAGATGATATTCTGGAACCCTGAGATTCAGATGAATGAATAGAGAAATGGACTCAATGCTTACTAGGAGAGAAAGCTGAACAGATATGGCAAAAAAAAAAAAAAAAAGGAGACAGACTGTTGACCTGTGCCAGTGGACTGTATGCAATACGGCCACTTCAGCTTTCGTGAGCAACTTCAGAGACAAGACAACGTATAGGCATTGCAGAAGCATATTTGTAGTTTGCAGAAATAAAGGTGCAAATTTTCTCTTATACCCCATGCTCTTGTGATGACCAGAAACATGGGTGGCCCTCACCTGCATACATACCCAAGGAAGCTCCCACTCTCCCAGCAGGAGGTTGTTGCTGCACAGAGGTGAACACTGCAGTTGTGAACCCCCTTTACAGGAGTTGGGAGCTGTCCACTAAGTACCTGGATTTGGGCAGGTCAGGTCGTCTTCCAAACCTGCAGAGCTAGCACTGCCCAGTCCTGAACTAGCCCTAACTAGGAGGGGCAGTGTAACAGAGCTCTATGTTGCGGGAGAGGATAGTAAAAAAGGAGAGTGATGATTTGCACAACTAGCAGGGCACAGTGTGGCTATCTTGAACTTCATGGTCAACTTTAAAGGCAAAGGGGTGGTACAAGGTGCAGAGGTATACTAAGTATTGAGAGAGAAAGAAGCAGAATTTTTTCATGTATCCCAAAGTGTTCTGGTAGGCTGGGCCCCACCTGCATACACTCTCAGGGAAATTCCTACACTCCCGGTGGGTGGACCCACATCAAAGGGAGTGTGAATTCTGAAGAATCTCATCATTAATTTTATATGGAAAGGAAAGAGACCTCAGATAAGCAAAGCATTACTCAAAAAGAATAAAGCTGGAGGCCTCTCACTTCCTGATATCAAAATCTACTACCCAGTCATAGAAGTAAAAGTATTCTAGTACTGGTACAAAGAAAGACACATAGATCAATGGAACCGAATTGAGAATGCTGAAAACTCCTCTAGATATTATCAAACAAAGAAAGAGATGCTGGGCCTGGGCGCTCAGGACCATAGCCTCAGGAAACACCCTGATCCATTAGCATATCATAGTTCACAAAGAGCGTGTTCTACATCCTACTTTGGTGAGCAGCATCTGGGATCTTAAAAGCTCATGAGTGGACATCTAAGGTACAGCTAGCTATTGGCGTCTCCATATTCAAAAGACAGCAGAGTGATGAAAATTTAAGATGTTTGTAATAAATTAATACAATGGACTAATGGAACATGTGAACACCTGTCTCCATGACTCTGCAACCAGAAGAAATAGATAGGGACCAGCTACCATGACCAACTTCTCTAAAAGGGATCACATCGGAAAGTCCCAGATAGATTATGAAAAAATGTAGAACAAAACTCAAAATTATGAAAAAAAAAGATCAGGCTTACTGGCTAGAAAAAGACAGGAATCAACCTGTTCAAAAGACCAATGGAGCAGGTGAACATCAGATATCATGACAGTAAGGCAAGAACTAGATGGTATCCAGCTACCACTACCAACTGCTCTGAAAGGGATCACATTAGAAGGTACCAAATAGAGTGGCAGGAAATG
>NW_006408753.1:2447162-2452561 GCF_000296735.1 Chrysochloris asiatica
ATATATATAGTCCAGGTTTACTGGTAATAAAGAGACTGAAGAAACCTGAGACTATGTCCCTTGGCCATTCTTCAGGTCTGGAATGGAACTCACACTCAAGGCTCAATTTCCAACCAACCAGCAGATAGGTACGCAGGGGAGACAATGACATTAATAAGGTATGCTCACCATGGGATGGTCAGTCATTCAAAATCCAAAAGGCAACATTTCTAAAAACAAAGTTAGGAAGGGATGGGAAATAGTGTGGAATGGAAACAGGAACCTCAGGGAAGAAGCCGGGTAACTGCTATTGAATGGAAGGGATTTCAATTATTGAGATGAAACAACGGGTATGATTTGGTGAATGTAAAACAAATGATATTGTCTGTAAACTGTCTCTCAATTTACAAAAAAAAAAGCTTTAAAAAAAAAAATACCTCTAGTGCCAGCTGAGGAGATGCATTTTTATATAATTATTATCAATTGTAAATGTTAGTATACACTTTTAGTCATTGCACACATAGCACAAGGAATTTCATTCAAGTTTACAAAATTCACAATATTAAAATTAATTATGGAATGCATTCAATTTTATTATAATTCAGGTCTAAATGCAGTTTGCTTTATCCAGGTGCTTCCTGCCTCAATTCTTTAGAACATGACCATAATGTCCTGTAATTATGAAGTACTTCATACATTGAGCACGTTTTACAGCCCACTGAAAAGCTAATTAATGTTAAGTTCAAATTGGTTCTCTAGCAGTGACATTGCTGTGAGTAGTTGGCTCGGCTCAAACGTAAAGTGCACTTTCCTTTGACCTCATATAACTGAACGCAAGGGTAGCTCATTAAGAGAATTGTAGCATTGCTCTTGCACTGATATATTACTAACATTTGGCTTTCCGAAGCTTAAAAAGGTGGGGAGGGAGGGGAGTGCAGGGGGGTGGTTTACAAACTAACAAAATTTTAGGCAAGACCTCAAACCACATACAGTTTAATGCCTCTCAACTTGCTCTTGACCTTGGACAGGAAGCAAATCTTTGAAAGTCAGTTGTCACAAAGAAATATGCGTATTCCATCTTCCCTGTGCTAATCTTTCTAAATTTGGTTTTAGAGCAATCAGCGTACGTGTTATGGGTTGCACTGTGTCCACCCAAAATACATGACAATTTGGTTGGACCATGAGTTTCTGGTGTGGTAGTTATGTAATAATGTGTTGTGGCAGTTATGTAGTGATCCTTCTCATAAAAGAAGAGAGAAGGGCATGGGTACAGACCAAACGGACCTACTACCATCAAGAAAGAAGACCCAGGAGTGGAATGAAGCCTTAGTACCTGAGGTTCCAGCCCTGAGAAACTCCTAGACTCAGAGGAACATTGAAGCCAAGACACATGAAAATCTCCAAGGAGTGCTGTGCCTACAGACTCTGAAATGAGACAAAAAACTTTATCCAGAGTCAAGAAATAGACAAAATTTCCCAGAATTGAAACTTCTAACCTCCTAAACTGTGAGTAAACTTCTGTTTGTTAAAGTCATCCACTTGTGATAGTTCTGTAATAGCAGTACTAGATAGCTTTGACAGTAAGTATTTAGCCTCACTGAGAATTTATACAGAGCAAATTTCTGGTTGTATCTCTTAAATTAGCATAAATGATTTTTTTAGGATGTATGTGACTATTTCTTATTTCCACTTCAAATCTTTCTTGTTCCACCTATTCCCCAAATGTTCTGGTCATCAAATCCTAGCAGGCTTTGACCAGTTTTGTGCAAATGTAACTGACAATAGTATCTTGTTTCATATCAGTGTTGTATATTTCTCCCCTTCTTCTCTGGAATGCAAGGATTGCCCCAAAATGTGAGGATTTAATATATATGAGGCCATTTTTGACTAATAAGGATAAATTATTCCCATTCTTCTTCCTCAGGTAGGCCTGAGTTGCATTTTGTAAGACTCCTCAGGAAGCCCAGCTGGATGGAACCCAGGTGGCCAGAAATGCCATGTTCATCCATGGATGGCTTTCTCCTTTCCCTGTTTTATCTCTAACTCCTGCTCCCTGGGATCACTTACCAAATAAACTGTCTGCATGCCAAACTTTCCCTCAGATTGGCTTTTACTAACCTCAGACAAAGAGAACAGTAGAAAAGAATCTTTAATATAACTGCCTCAGACATTTTGATAGGATTAACATTCTGGAATCCTTTTTAGGCTTTTTTATTTAACTGAGTGGGTTTTTTCTCTTTTTTTCTTTGATAACAGGTACAAAGATTAAAAAAAATAATAATAATCACCTCGGGAGTATTCCAGAATCTAAAAATTTGCCTACATTTGAATCTAAAGAATGCTTTTCAAAATAGGATGACCTTAAGCAAGTATTAAATATTTGGGCCTCCATTTTTTTATTTATAAAATAGGGATAAAAATAGTATATAGTAGAAAAACAGATAATAGATAAGGAAGTGCATCAGATATATCTTGCTCTATAACAAACTATTGATTTAAACAGCAACATCACCAACAGTGGTTTGGTAATTACTGGTTCAAAGCCTCATTTGTTGTTGTTTATTTTCTTTCAGAATCTAATCAAATGGAATCAGTTTGCCTAGTTTTTGAACAAAACTTTTATTGCAACATGACCATACTGGGATTTACATGTAATTTTCTATTCAATTTACATGTCAATTCTGAGTTCTAAGTAATTTATAAATAAGTCTTAACAAAGACGTAGCTACAGACAGTTCGTGTGGTGCTGCAGCCTAATGCATCAGACTGCAAAGCCATTTGAACTGCAAGGTCGGTGGTCCAAGCTCACCAGATGCTCCTTGAAAACCCTAGAGAGGGTAGTTATGGGTTGGAACCAACTCGATGGCACTTAACAACCATCAGTGTACAGGGCAAAGTAGAACTGCTCATTAGGGTTTCTGAGACTGTAAGTCTTTACAGGAGAAAACTCATCTTTCTCCCATGGAGCAAGTGGTGGACTTGAACCTCTAACCTTGCAATTAACTCACTATGCCACCAGGAATCCTAGAGGATTAGACATAGGGGATGCAAACACAGAAAAAGGAAGGCAGCACATCTATCCTGCTTAGGAATTGAAACCAATTAAGGGATGATGTGGTGCTGTGGGTTAATGCACTGGACTGCAATGTGGGTTTAAACCTCAAGGTCGGAAGCTCAAACTCATGAGGCGCTCCTAGGAAACCCTATATAGGGCCTCTGAATTGGAACTGAGTCTACAGCACTTAACAAAACAAATCATGTGATTTGCTATTCAACAAAGGTTTTTAAGTTTGATGTATTATTTCAGGTATAAGAGTCATTCTATTGAGCAAAATTAAGTAAGAAGCATTTTGTAGAGAATACTGACCAAGTATTAAGGTCCATTCTTCTTTTTCTTTTTGCGTTTACATGGGTGAACATTATCTTTACATTCATCCTATCCTATTTTGTTTCATTGCAATGATCACAATCCCCTGCATGCATCGTCAAACACCGAAAGGGTACATCCCACACGCCTGCAACCCACCCCCACACCCTCCCAGCCACCAGCACACAACTGCTATCCTTCCCTGAATCCAGAGTCCCCAGCTGCTCCTTCTGTCCACATCATCACCTCTGCCTCCATCTCTAATGTCACTACCTCTCTGGACACGGTCTCGCACTTTGCTTTTCTCCCTTGATGGTTCCAGGGATGTTGGCTCCTGGACTGCAAAATCAGCTAATTCCCCCCTTTTGTTACCAAACATTTACATTTACCTTTCCAACACTCACTGTCAGACCAGATAGCAATCATTCCCTATTGAATTACAGGAGGCCTTTCCCCCTCACCTTTTATTAACCCCATCCAGACAGGTTGAAAACAATTCAATAGAGATTCTACCTTTCCCTGTATCCTCTGGAGCTAGGTTCCCTATTGAAAGCTTGTAAGCCAGTCACTTCTTGCCTTTGTAGTCCCCCCATTTTGGGTAGCCAATGTCTAAGTTTCCCCTCCCTGTCAACCCTGTGTACCAAGGGGGTGGGAATGATCCTCGTTGTAGAGATTTGTCCGTTCCTTTGTCATACTACATCCACAAGCATAGGTCAAGATCATCCACTTATAGTGGGTTACTCCTTTTTTTTCCCCTCTTCTTTCTTCCTCTAATCATGTTCTGATCATCTAGCCATTGATGCCAGGTCAAATGGGTTCTATCTGCTAGTGTGGGTGTTCTTGTGCATCCCCCCCCTCACTTTATATCAGCTGGATGTTTCACACTCTGTTCTAGTCCTCTGGGGCCACATCCCTGTCCCTTGGCCAAGGAATCCCCAGGACTTGTCATACTGCTGGATAACCAGGTCTCAATCTAGATTAACAGGAGTCTATTGAATGTGGTCAGACTTCGTTCACAACTTCCTTGCTGTTTTTCCCCCGCTTCCCCTAATCGGTGACCAATGTGGCCAGCAGCAGGACCATATGCCTGCTAGTATATTCCATTTGAGTTTCAGTCTTGGAAGGTGGTTTGCCTTGAGGGGATCTGACCACTCGCCTTGATGGCTCTGGGGAACAACTTGCTTGTTCTTGTAGTATAGTCAATTGGACTGCTGTTATTGTTTTTCATTTTATCTGCTGGTCTTTCTTTCAAGAAGTATCGTCTGTTCTTCTAGCTGGTACTCTAGACTGGTCTGCTTGTCCATTCATGTGGGAATGTCCCACCTCAAAAGATCCAGGATGAGGATCAGGATTCCACCCATGGTCTTGTGCAATTCAAAGGCTCTGCAGAGAGCCTCTTTCACTGGGCAAGTTCTAGCCCCATTTTTATTATTTCAAACAGTTATAGATTGAAGATGGACTTACAAGCTTTCTCTGGTGATGTTTCTGTCTATTCCCCTCTCCCCTTCAAGTGTCTATTTTACAATAAAAGGCAAGGGAAACCAAGATTCAAAAGACAGCCAAGCATCTTAACATCATTTCCCCACTTTCACCCATTCAAACCATGCCTCAATCTTTGTGCCCACGAACCCTGTTGTTCCACATTTGTGCTTAGATCGTTACTTATCTCTGTCCTATTTAGCCCATGTAAACCTGCCTAGCTATTCTCCCATCGTCTTATTTTTCCTTTCCCCTTCCCCTTCTAGCGTATGCCTCCACCCCAGCACCCAAACTATCCTGGGTCTATTCCATACCCTGTGCTCCACTAACCTGTGCTTATTCCCACCCTGTGCTCCACCTTCCCATTCCTTCCCCTCACACCACCCCATATATCCCAGTAACCAACAAAAAAAATTTTTTTAATGAAAATATAAAAGATTTTTTCCCCTTTTAGTGTGGGTGCTTTTTCTTAATATTTTACAATAATGGATCTGTGCCATATTTCTCCTTTTGTGACTGACTGATTTCACTCAGCATAATGTTCTCAAGGTTCATCCATGTTATACAGTGGCTT
>NW_006408753.1:2458601-2470887 GCF_000296735.1 Chrysochloris asiatica
ATTTAGAAGCAGAGACAGAAACCACCAAACAAAAACAAAAAAAAATTGTGATTGACATTGTTCATTGGCCTTTGCTGTGCAAGTAGGGATAAAGAAGGGTCCCACCTAGGTCAACTTTGGTGCTGATTCCCAGGGTCAAAACATCATAAGAATCAATCTACAGGTTTGCTCTCTGTGCTGTTGGAAAACTGTGGGTGCATGCTGGACCCTTTTGGGGGGGGTGCTCCTACACACCTGAAGGCATCTGGGCTGTGTAGTGAGGGTGCAATCAGGGTGAATAGGAGAGATACATTAAAAATGAAAAGTGACAGATGAAAAATCGGTCACACCTCTCCCTCCAGACACACAGCTCCGTGGCTTCAAGCGCTGGGTCGTGGCCTTTGCTTGGTTGTGGACCCGCCTTCCAGCCTGAGGACTTCTGGCTGCCAGCCACCACGGCTGGATCAATGCAGAAATCACCATATTTTGCTTGCACAGTTAGATTTCTTCTCAGGTGGGCATGGGAAATTGGCGCCTAGAAACTTAAAACAAGATTCAAAGCTTTGCAGTTTTTTCTGCAGATTGCTCTTTCTCTGCTTTTTTGGGCTTTTGGCAGAGGAGTTGTCACTGTCTGTCTCTGCTTTCTCCAAACTGGAAACTTACGGTCCACTCTTGTTCTGACTTCTCAAAACACTCTTCAACACAAGAATAGCATTTCCTTGGATAATTTTATGTATTAGATGAAATAATGAAAGTATGTGATATGGCATTGTAGGACAAGCACTTGACTGTTTACTGCAAGGTTGGCAGTTCAAATTCACCAGCTGCTACAATGGAGAAAGATGAGGCTTTCCGTTTCCATAAAGATTTATAGCCTTACCAACTCTATGTTACTGTTAAGTGCCATTAAGTCATTTCCAACTCAGTGATCCTAAATAGGGTTTCTGGGGAACAGCTGATAGGTTTGTACTGCTGACCTGGTAGTTAGAAGCCCAGTGCTGATCCCACAAGTCCTAAAAACCCTACATAGGGTTGTTATGAATCAGAATTAACTTGATAGCAGTGGGTCGTTGTTTTTTTTGTTTGTTTTTTTGGAGGGGGGTTGTATACATAAAGATTTCATTATTTATAGAGATACATACACACAAAAGGATATCATGCTTGGTAAAGTGGAGCATCACCAAAAAAAAAAGAGAAAGCCTCCTGATCCCCTGATGAAATGAATTGACACAGTGGAAGTAACCATAGGTTCCAATATAGCAATTGTGAGAATGGTCCACAACTAGGTTGTTTCATTCTGTCATTCATAGGGTCACTGTGAATTGGAACTGACTGGATGGCACCAAACAACAACAACCACATACACAGACAAATGTTAACTACTTTTATTATGAAATAATAATACAATCAATGCTTAGCCATTGACTGCTGAATTTCAGTCTCCAGCACAGTCTTTGACTAACCAGAGCATAATAGTTCACTATGGTTTTCCTTGGGCATTTGGTTTCTGCTTCATTTGGTTTCCTTGGTTTGAAATTCACAATATATTTGTGTGTGCCCCTCTCTGAGTGCCTAACCACTCCTTTACGTACTAGGCTCAGCCTCCTTGACCTGACCTATGACCAAGATAATCTGTTTTACCTGTTACCTTCCCCTCCATTAAGTCAAACACAACTTCCTGCCGTTTTACTCCCACCATTGTTGCTGCTCCTAGTGAAAGGATAAGAGTTACTGCGACAATCATGACAGTTGACTTTGTTGGTTTACTCCTTACCTGTTATATCTATTTAAGGAGAATAGGATCTGCTACACAAAAATTGTCTCTAAATAGCAATAAAATTCTGCCAGACACTCTCATTCCTACCCTAACATTTCTGTACATTTTGATTTGAGCTGGATAAAACTGAAATCTCCTATATCCTGAAGAAACCACTCTTCTGTTATCTACAAGTCAGTATTTTTCCAGGACATTGCCAGGGCCTTCTAAAATTGCTATAAAGTTGTTAATTTATAAATGTCAAATAATTTGTGCCAAATGTACCTTGATTTTGTAAAACAAACAAAGAGGCATATGTTTTTCACTACAAGTCAACCGCATTATTTCTTAAAATATAGTACACTTTGTACTCTGAGGTGGTGCTTAGCAGGACTCACTCCAAAAATTTACTTTCTGAAAAATGTTCAGAGTTCATTTTCATTTATTATTTAATTAGTATACATATTTAAAATTCACATAAACTATATGGATCTAATGTGGAGTCCTGGTGCGGTGCTGTGGGTTAATGAGCTGGACTGCAAAGTCGGTTTGAACCGTAAGGTCAGCGGTTCAACCTCTCCAGCCACTCCTTGGAAACCCTATACAGGGTCGCTACGGGTTGGAACTGACTGAACAGCACTTAACAACAAAAACAATGTGGTGTATCAGGATAATGCATTGGACTTCAAGGTTGATTTGAATTCTAAGGTTGGCGATTCAAACTCACCAGCCACTCCTCGGAAACCCAAACAGGGTCACTACGAGTAGAAACCAACTTGAAGGTACCCAACAACAATTCTTTTAAACATAATTTATGTTAATAAAGGAACAGTTGTGGCCATCAGAAAATAACTCTTAAAATGTCTTTATGGAGAACAAATAAGAGATTAAAGAGCTGGTAATTCACATCATTTAAACACTTTAAAAAATCTAGTACTTCCAAATTATATTTGGTTATCAGTAATAAGATCTTATATGCATTTCAGTTATTGGAAACAAATATTAGTGACTTTGCAGTCTTGGTGTGGAACTGTAGGATAAGCACTGGATTGCTAACCACAAGGTCAGCTGTTCAAACCTCAGAAATCCTATACAACATTGCTATGAGTTGACGCCGACTCAATGGCATTTACCACCATCACAACATTGCATTATTTGTAATTATCATTATCAATGTAAAAAACAAAAAACACAAAAACAACTGATAAAAAGAATAGTTCTTTAGTCTTAGGTGCAAAAGGCAAACACGCCGATGCAGGTGCATAGCAGAGATTTTAAAAGCAAGTCCACTGCCTTTACATTTTTTGTCCAGTAATCTTTGAACTATTTGTATGAATTTTATTGTGATCAGAGTGTGGTTTAAATATGAGGAGTAAAAAAATCACAGTGATGACATTTACTTTGTTTGCTAGAAAATGAGTTTTCTTGATTGGACTTTCTCGGGAATAAATTTCACTACTAAGAATACAGGTTTTTAAGGGAAAGAAAGGGTCTTTTATTTAATGACTGGAAATAGAAAACAAAAAAACCACTACAGGAAGCAAGTGACAGTAACAAGACATGACTGCCAAATAAAATCGAAAGAAGAAAAATGAATCCTACGTGAAGTAGGAGAAAAAGAGAGTGCCGTAACAGAGAGACTATGCAGAAGAAATAGACACAAAGAGGAAAAGCAAGTCTAGATAAATATGGTGCAAATATAAAAAAAAAATTAGAAAGAGCGACAATAACAGGACAGTGAGGTATTTGTGGAAGTAGCATTTAAATCTGCTGAATCAAGCCAAGAGGAAAGACATAAGATAAATGGAGACAGTCCTGCAGCGATCATTACTAAGTTCCCAGTGAGGACCATTTGGAGGCCAACATTTAACACACCCTTGAGTACTTCTGTAATTGGATTTGGAATATTTGCTGTGATAAATAGTCTTGTAAAAATATTGATTGGAAGAATGTAACAAAATGGTAAGGTCTTGTAATGTACAATATGACCCAAAAGCTGGTGCTTCAATTTCAGTTCAAGCTCTTAATAGCAATGTGACCCAAGGCAAATGATTTCAATTCTATAAGCCTCAATTTCCTTATCTGTGAAATGACATTTTAACTGTCTCACTCTATTGCGGGTAAAATTATTAAGTCTAATAAATTGTGATAATTAGAAACATCCTAACCACATACTGCTTAGAGGAGAAATACTTATTCTGGAAGAGTTACAATATTCTTTTAAATCAGCATGCCAGTGTCCATCTTTGTAGTACTCTTCTCATCTTTTGTTCCGTAAAATTGTTGTTGTTTTGTGCTATTGAGTCAGTTCTGACTCAAACCTACTTTATGCATGATAGAATGAAATACTGTTTGGTCCTGTGCTGTCCTCACAATCATTGCTAAACTTGAGTCCACTGTTGCAGTCACTGTGTCAGTGAGAGTTTATCTCGAAGAGAGTTTTTCTCTTTTACACTGACCCTCGATTTTATCCAACATAGCATCCTTCTCCAGGGACTGAGCCCTCCTAATACCGTATACAAAGTACATGAGATGAAGTTTCATGTTCCTTGCTTCAAAGGAGCATTCTGTCTATACTTTTTCCAAGACAGAATTGTCTTTTCTAACAGTCCATGCTTCTTGTTGTTGTTGTTGTTGTTGTTGTTAAGTGCCGTCGAGTCAGTTCTGACCCATAGTGATCCTGTATAGGGTTTCTGAGGAGTGACTGGTGAACTTGAATCATAAACCTTGTGGCTCAAACCAACTTTGCAATCTAGTGCATTAATTCATAGCATCAGACCAGAACTCCTTTACTTTAAAATTAGCAAAGTTTAAATAGGAGTGATGGAAGTCCCTGAATCTAATAATATTAAAGTATTCAAATATTTAAATGCTAATATCATTGTAAATTCTTTTTAGTTTTAGGAATTCTAAGCAATAAACTCTTTATCTCTTTTATAGTCTACCTTACAATAAAGCAATTTGCTATTTTATTTTCGCTCTGCTTTACACAGTATTCTTAAAAGGTAAGTGAACATTAAAAAGTCTATTAAATGGTTGCATAATTAATTTTTGAAGGTTATAGACCCATATTCTCCTGTAAAACTTTTAGAATCATAGCACATTAAAATAATTACCAAAAAAGTGATTTTTCATATTTGTAAGCCAAGGTGTTAGTTAATAAAGAGTCACTTAATGGTTTTCCTATCTGTAATCCATCAGTATAAGGTAACCAATGAGTTCAAAATTTTCCTCCAAGAGAAGGTACATTATAGTTTCCTCATTTATCTCCCCTGCTTCCTATTCAGTTAGTCAGAAACTTAAATTTATAACAATTTCCCTACTGCGTATTCATCTATAATGGCATTTTTCTGATTCAAGAGAAGGATTTGAAGGTTATTAAATAAAGGTGGGAGTCCCACAAGATAAGAACTCGACCTCAAGGTCAGTTTGAATCACAAGGTCGGTGGTTCAAACTCACCTGCTTCGTCTTGGAAACTCTATACAGAGTAACTGTGAGTCAGAACTGAATAGACAACACTTAACATCAACAAAACAAGGATAAAATTTGCTCATATCTATATTTGAGTACTGTAACTAGTGATCACCTGTAGGACTGATTAGACTGCTAACAAGAAAGGGTAGAAGGAGAACAGAAAGGAGGGGGTCACAATAGTTCAGTAAAAACAGATTTAATTATGAGATCATTCAAAGGGAAACCAATATCAGCCCAAAACAGTTGCTATTACGTTGATTCCAACTCAAGTTAACTCCATGTGCTTCAGAGTTGAACTGTGCCTCATGGGTTTTCTAAGCAGTGATATACAGGTAGCAGATCTCAAGCCCTTTCTTCGGAAGTGCCCCAAGAGGGTTCAAACTGCCAACCTTTCCACGAGTAGTGTTTAACCTTTTGCACCATGCATGGATCTTCATCTGGAGTCATGGTGTGGTGCTGGAGGATAAGTACTGGACCCTAAGGTCATTTGAATTGCAGGGTTGGTGGTTCAAACTCACCAGCCACTGCTCAGAAATCCTATACAGGGTCACTATGAGTCAGAACAAACTCAATAGCACTTAACAACAACAACATGGACCTTTGTAGCATAAACAGGCATGGTCTTTATCTTTGCATTTCCCAGCACATATTACATACTCAATAAACACTTCTAACCTTAATGCAATGATGGGTTGGATGAAAGTTACTTGAATAGAATTGAGAAGGTCCTAGATTTACAAATTGATGACACAGATTTAAGAATTGATAGAATGCTTGCTAGTAACATCAGATAAAGACTCATCAAAAGGGAAAGACAGAGTTCAAGTACACATGACTTAGAAAAAAATATGTAAATTAAGAAAATAGACGTCAGAAAGTTAGAGGTTGAACTTTTTTACTGACAGAGAATTAAGGATGAACTTTTTTTTTACTGTTTGAGCATGTGGCATCTTCAACAATCATGTGGCAATGTTAAGCATGCAGTTGGAAAAAAGAAGGACTATAAAAAGAAGGTATCAAAGTAAATTTAATTAGGACTGCAAATTTAAACTCATTTGTTATGGCTCAATTCCCTTGAATAATTTCCTCAACCATCTTGGGATTCATTTTCCTGTTATCCTGATTCGTTTCAAACTACTAGTTCCTAACAGAGAAGTTGGAAGGAAAGTAGAAACTTATTCTCGAATAATACAATGTGGTTGTCTCTAAGTTTTATAACATTCCCTTCCATATTATTCTTGTAACAAATCCAAAATATAAACAAGAATCCATTTATGTACTTAGCATGTTTAATACTTCACCTAAATATAAAATAATTGCTCAATATATATGTAAACATATCATTAGCATTTTGTCTATTGTAAATGTACAGATTAATGTTGTAAAACCTCTATCCATAGTTCAAGGAACTCAGGTGTTGTTGCTGTTGTTAAGTGCCGTCAAGTTGGTTCTGACCCACAGTGACCCTGTATAGGGTTTCCAAGGAGCAGATGGTGAGCTTGAACCACTGACCTTGTGGTTAAAAGGATTTTGCAGTTCAGCGCATTAACCCACAGTGCCACACCAGATCTCTGTGTAGTGGTTATGAGTCAGGCTGCAAACCTCAAGGTCAGCAGTTCGCAACTACCAGCTGTTCCACGGAAAAAAGATAAGGCTTTCTATTCTTGTAAAGATTTACAGGCTCAGAAACACTATGCAGGGTCGCTATGAGTTGGAACCAACTCCATGGCACACAACCACCACCATCATTCATAGTTAAGGATTCCAGGAGTGGCACTGTAGGATAAGCAATGGACTGCTAACCACAAGGTCAGTGGTTCAAACCTATCAGACATTCCTTAGAAATCCTTTAGAGTGTCACTATGAGTCTCAACAGCACATAATAACCATAACAAATCCATAATCAAATTATCTTGCCACTGAAAGCTCATAACCAATAAGGTTTCGTAGTTCACCTGATTTTTATGAATCCCAAAACTCTACTTTTCCTACGTCTCCTTTTACTTCTACTTCTTCAACTACCCATTCTTAGTTAAAATACACTATAGCAGCAATATTCTTCCCATGACTTCCTTTACCTTCCAAGAAAACTCTTCTTAAAAAGGCATTCAATTCCTGCTTTTGTGACATGAAACTTCTAGGATTTATATGCTGTGAATTAGGTATAATATTTAAGGTCATTACATGGGAAGCGTGAGTATCTGGGATCAAAAGTTGATTCCAACACTCAAGTATCAGTTTTGTCATTGGGCAAATTCATTTAATCTTCTAGCTTCATTTCTGTCATAGATGATAGATAGATAGATAGATAGATAGATAGATAGATAGATAGATAGATAGATAGATAGATAGATAAACAATGACTGGTTTCATATGATTTTTTTTTTCTGTATATCTTCTGTTTGCAAACCAGATTCCCCTCCCTTTTATAGGCCACTCTGTATTCAGAAGTTAGTTGTTCCTATGTGACCTCCAGCAGATTTCAAACTATGTGTAACAGAGCAAAACAGTGCTCAGACCTGTGCCATCCTCACAATTGTTGCTGGCACTGTATCAATCTTTCTCATTGGATCTTCCTTTTTTTAGCCGACGCTCTATGTTTTGAAGTATAAAGTCCTTCTCCAGGTAAAGGTCTCTCCTGACAAAATGTCCAAAGTATGAGAGATGAAGTTTCACCATTCTTGCTTCTAAGGAGCATTCTGGTTGTACTTCTTACCTGATAAATTTGATTGTCCATGGTACTTTCAATATTCTTCTCCAACACCATATTCAAATGCATCAATTCTTTTCCAGTCTTCCTTATTCGTTGTCCAACTTTCATGTACATATGAAGCTATTGAAAAAACCAGGGCTTCAATCAGGCTCACCTTAGTCCTCAGACTGATATCTTTGCTCTTTAACACTTTAAAGATGCCTTTCTCAGCAGATTTGCCAAATGCAATGTCATTTGATTTTTTGAATTCCTTTGCATTGATTGTGGATCCAAGCAAAATGAAATCTTTGACAACTTCAATATTTTCTTTACATATATGATGCTATTTATTTGTTCAGTTATGAAGCTTATCATTTTCTTTACATTTCAGTGAAATCCATACTAAAGGCTAGAAACTTTAATCATCCCTCAGTATTTCAAGTCTTCTTCATATCCAGTAAGCAAAGTTATGTCATCTGCATATTACAGGTTGCTCATGAATATTCCTTCATTCTTGGTATCATGTTCTTATTCATAAAACCAAGCTCTCAGATTATTTTCTCAGCATTCACAATTATGGTGAACACATCCGACCTTGAAGAACACTTTTCCTGCTTTAAAACCATTGAGTGTCCACTTATTCTGTTCAAACTAGTATACAGTTTCCTCTAAGCACAGTTAAATGTTTAGAAATATATACTTGTCACAATGTTTGTTATGATACACACAAATTTACATAGTCAATAAAGCACAAGTAAATGTGTTTCTGGTATTCTCTGCTTTCTGCTAAGATCTATCTGACATCAATAATGATATCCATAGGTCTACATCCTTTTCTGAATCTAGACTGAATTTCAAACAGCTCCATATTGATATATTGCTGCAGCTGTTTTTAAATAATCTTCAGCAAACTTTTACTGTCATGTGATAGTAATCATATTGCTTAATGATTTCTGCCTTCCATTGGATCATCTTTCTTTGGAATGGGTACAAATAAGGATGTCTTCCAATCAGTTGGCCAAGTAACTATCTTCTAAATTTCTTGGCACAGCAAGTAAGCATCTCCAATGCCACATCAATTTGTCAAAAAATTAAAATGTGAATTCCATCATTTCCTGAAGCCTTGTTTTTCACTAATGCTTTCAGAGCAGCTTGAACTTCTTCTTTCAATAGCATTGGTTTTTGACCATATGGTATCTCTTGAAATGGCAAAACCTAGCTGAATTATTTTTGGTACAGTGACTCCGTGTATTCTTTCCATCTTCTTCAATGCTTCATACCTCATTCAATATTTTGCCCATGAAACCCTTCAATATTGCGATCAGAGGCTTGAATTTTTCATTAGCTCTTGCAGCTTGAGAAATGTACTTACCTTTTGGTTTTCTAACTCTTGGCCTTTGCACATTTCATTATAATAATTTGCTTTGTCTTCTCAAAGTGCCCTTTGAAACTTTCTGTTCAGGTCTTTTACTTAAAATAATTTCTTTCATTCACTTTAGCTTCTCTACGTTCACGGGTAAGTTTCAGAGTGTCTTCTGGCATCCATTTTGATCTTTTCTTTGTTGATTCTATTTAAAATAATCTTTTGCTTTTTTTCACATATGATGTTCTTTATGTCATCCCACAGCCCCTTTGGCCTTCTGTCATTAATGTCTAATACTTCAAATCTGTCCTTGAGATGGTCCCTAAATTCAGGTGGGATATAATCAAGATCGTTATTTTGGCTCTCGTGTACCTGTTTCAATTTTCTTCAACTTCAGCCTTAGCTTGCCTATGAGCAACTGATGATCTGTTCCACAGTTTTGGCTGATGATACTGAGCTTCTCCATCATTTCTTTCCAAAGATGTAGTCAATTTGACTCCTGTATATTCCACCTGGTAAGGTCCAAATGTGTGGCCATTAATGTTGTTGAAAAAGGGTATCTGCTATGAAAAAATCATTTGCTTTCAGAATTCTAACATGTGCTCTCCAGCGTCATTTCTGTTAACAAGTCCATATTTTCCAACTACTGATCCTTATTCTTTGTTTCCAACTTTCACATTCAAATTATCAGTAATATTCAATTCATCTTGTTGCATGTTTGATCACTTACAGCCTAAAAAAACTGTTATAATTCTTCAATTCCATCATCACTGGTTTTAGTGGTTTGCTCTTAAACATAAATAGTAATAGTATTAACAAGTCGTCCTGGTATGTGTGCAGACATTATTCTATCATAGACAGCAGTATATGTCAAGATAGATCTTGAAATGCTCTTCCTTGTTGATGACGGTAACACCATTTATCTTCAGTTTATGGTTCAAAATGGCAGATGCCTGTCCATTTCAGCTCACTAATTTCTATTATATTGATCTGTATGCACTCTATTTTATCTTCACCAACTTCAAAATTTCCTAGAATCATAATTCACACATTTCGTGCTCTGATTATTAATGGATATTTGCAGCTGTTTATCCTCATTTTGAATTGTACCACATCAACAAATGAAGGTCCTGAAAGCTTTGATGTATTCAAGTCATTAAAGTAGACTCTACTTTTAGGAAGCAGTTCTTCTGCAATCATATTTTGTCCAACCTGAGGGGCTTCTTTCTGGCACTACATCACACAATGTCCCACAGCTTGTCATGAGTTTTTCCATTACTAACCATTCAGAAGTGGTCCGCATCTCTTTCTAGTTTGTCCTAGTCTGGAAACTCTATAGAAACAGGTCTACCATGGGAGACCCTGCTAGTATTTATAATACTGGTAGCATAGCTTCCAAGGAGCTCTGGTAGTGTAGTGGTTACGAATCAGGCTGCGAACCTCAGGGTCAGCAGTTCGAAACTACCAGCTGTTCCGCGGGAGAAAGGTGAGTCTTTCTGCTCCCGTAAAGATTTACAGCCTTGGAAACTCTGTACAGGGTCGCTACGCATTGAAACCGACTCCACAGCACATAACCAACCAACCAAGTACAGCTTCCAGCATCACAGAAACTCACAAGTAACCACAGTATGACAGACTTACAGATGATGGTGAAGAGAAGCTATTTGTCTGAATTAAGTCATTGGGATCTCTTGCTATCTCTCTTCCTTTGGACAAGATATGGTGGTGGGGTGTGCGGTAGAGGGCAGAAGTATTGATTGTCTTCACTTCTTGTGAGAAAACTGTGGATTAGCTGCATCTATCCTCAGGTACTGAGATCACAGCAGCCTAGAAGATGGCATGCATGTTCCCCTATACAGACTGACCCCTCACTTCTTGACAGTCAGACCAAACCTGAATGTCCATATCCTGATTGAAGTCTATGTCTGGTTCTGGTTCTCTGTGTCTGCTGTCAACAAACATGCAGAGTTATTTTTCTGGATATTGCATTTGATACCAGTAGTGTCATTAGTGTCTGAGCTTTCTTCACAGATGTCCACTACCTTCCAGATTTTAAGAACCTGGGATACTCATGATGCCAGTAGACAGGGTGGGGATTGCCTTGCTTTTCAATACCTTTGCGAAAATACTTCAAGCAGAAGAGCCATGCATATCTAAAAGCACAGAGAAGATAGAAATAACATTTAGCATGACTAGCAGACAAGTACACTTGGCATAGAGAGAAATTTGTATTTTTTAGAAGTGCACTATGCTCTCAGTGTTTAAAAGTCTACATTGTTGTTGCTAGGTGCTGTGGCATTGATTCTGACTCATGATGAACTTATGCACAACAGAACAAATCTCTACCCAGTTCTGCATCATCTCACAATATTTGTTATGCTTGAGCCCATTGCTGCTGCCACTGTGCCAATCCGTGCTGTTGGGTTGTTTTGTTTTTTGGGTTTTTTTTTCTTTTCTGCTGATCATCCATGTTACCAAACATGATGTCTTACTTCAGGAACTGATATCTCCATATAACATGTACAAAGTATGAGAGATAAAGTCTCACCATCCTGGCTTATAAGGAGCATTCTGGCTGGCCTTCTTCCAACACAAATTTGTTTGTTCCTTTGGAAGTTCATGGTACCTTCAGCATTCTTCTCCAGCATCACAATTCAAATGTATCGGTTCTTTTACAGTTTTGCGTATTCACTATCCAACTTTCACATGTATATGAGGTTATTGAAAATAGCATGGCTTGGATTGGGTGTACTTTGGTACTCAAACAAATATCTTTGCACGTGAACACTTTGCTCTTGTGCAGTAGATTTGCTTAGTGAAATACCTCGTTTGATTTCTTCACTGCTGCTTTCATAAGTGTTGATTGTGAATCCAAGTAAAATGAAGTCTTTGACAACTTCAAACTTTCCACCATTTATCATGATATTATTTATTGGTCTGGTGATGAGGATTGTAATGCCTTTACATTCAGGTGAAATCCATACTAAAGACTGTATAGTCTTTGATCTTCATCCATAAGTA
>NW_006408753.1:2471407-2474049 GCF_000296735.1 Chrysochloris asiatica
TACTGTTGAAGTCATTTTTAAATTGTCTTAAGCAAAATTTTATTTGCATGTGATATTAATGATATTTTTCAATGACTTTCACATTCCTTTGGGTCATCTTTCTTTGGAATAGGAACAAATATGAATCTACTGTAGGAAAACAAACAAAACCAAACTTAAATTCTATAGTTTATTTTCCTAAGTATATTTTTTTTACATAGCCATCCTTTTAATTTTTATCAAAATTTTATTCTGGTTTCATCATACCCATATTAATTTGATATATGCAGTTGTTTACTCATTCAAGACAGTTGGCTTATAATCATGATGCTGCCTAACAAAGAAAACTAAATTTATGTTAAATGGTATCTTTGCTAAATAATTTTATTTTTATTATTCATTCTAATATGAGAGGATTTACTTTTCTTTCATTATGAAAGTAGACAACTAGGTATTTCCCATCATTTTTTAAATTCTCATTTCTTACTCTTAAGTAGAATTCTTACTACACCAATTGAATTATTTTTCTAATAAATAATTGCATCTTTAGAGTTGAAAAGTTACCACTCTAAAGATGAGGTTATTTCTTAATATAATAAGGTGCTGCTGATGTACTTGGTATGGGGACCAATCTGTAAGGAGTATCTAGGAATGGCCAACACAGATGGTTGAGTTAAATGAAGGCAGATGATGGGTCCACTGTGTTATCAGATCTATTTCTTTCAGACATCTAACAATGACTGAACTTTGGAGAATGAGGTCAGCCAAGTGGTAAAATAAAATCCCTGGTGTGGTACTGTAGAATAGGCACAGAAATGCTAACTGCAAGATCAGCAGTTCAAACCCACTGGCATAGAAGAATTGATGCTTTTGAGTTATGGTGTTGGAGGAGAATATTGAAGGTGTCATGGGTTGCCAAAAGAACCAACAGATCTGTGTTGGAACAAGTACAGCCAAAGTGCTTCTTAGAGGTCAGGATGGCCAAACTATGTCTCTCATACTTCAGACACATTGTAAGGAGGGATCAGTCACTGGAGAAGGATATCATGTTTGGTAAGGTGGAGGGTCAGAGAAAAAGAGGAAGACCCCCAGGGAGATGGATTGGCAAAGTGGCAACATCAATGGGCTCAAGCATGTCAATTGTGAGGTTGGCCCAGGATCGAGCAGTGTTTAGTTCAAAGGGTCACTATGAGTCGGTATCGATTCAATAGCACCTAACAACAAAAATACATTTTAGTTTTTGCCATCACTATCAAAATTTAATTGTATATGTCTTTAACAAATAAAATGGCAGACAAAGTGTGTCCTCATTTGATATGAAGGATTAAAACAAAGGTTTCTACCCACTAACAAGGGTATATTTACTAAAAAGGTGAAAGCAGAAAAACAGTTATTGTCACATTGATATTCATTCATATTTTTCAAATTTATACAAATTTGAGACAGAATAGAAAATGGAAATAGAAATTGCATATAAACACCATAAATTTCAAATGGATAATATTGTTTCCTAAAGAAAATTAATGTGTCAAAGAATTGTTGTCAAAGAGTTTCTGAAACTTGCTCTCCAGTGTAGGGATGTTAAAGCAAATGAAAAACATGAGGAAATAAAAGAGCTGAATAGAAAATGTCAAAGGTCAGCTCCAGAAGACAAAGTAAAGTATTATAATGAAACGTGCAAAGATGTAGAGTTAGAAAGCCAAAAGGAAAGAACATGCCCAGCATTTCTCAATCTGAAAGAACTGAGGAAAGCCTCAATTTGAAGGATTCTATGGAGTTCTGGTGTGGTGCTGTGGTTTAATACACTAGACTGCAAAGTCGGTTTGAACCTCAAGGTCAGCAATTCAAGTTCACCACTCACTCCTCAGAAACCCTATACAGGGTCACTATGGGTAGGAACTAACTTGGTGACACTTAACAACAACATCATGGGGAAAATATTGATTGATGCAGAGAACATTGAAAGAAGATTAAAGGAATATACAGAATCACTGTACAAAAATGAATGTTCAACCATTTTAAGAGGTAGCATATAATCAAGAGCAAAAGGCACTGAAGGAAGAAGTCCAAGATGTACTGAAGACACTGGAAAATACCAAGATTCCAGGAATTGATGGGATACAAATTGAAATTTTTCAGTAACAGCTCTGAAGGCACTTATTCATCTATGCCAACTATCTGGCCAACTTATTGGAAGAGACCCATATTTGTGACCCAAAAGAGTGCAGAAATCATCACACAGTATCATTAATATCACATGCAAGTAAAATGTTGCTAAAGATAATTTTAAAAATAGCTACAACAGTACATTGACAGGGAAATGCCAGATTTCAAACTGAAATCTGAAGAGGATGTGGAATGAGGGATATCATTCCATCAGATGGATCTTGGCTGAAGGCAAAGAATACCAGAAAGATGTTCACCTGTGCTTTATTGACTACACAAAGGCTTTCAACTGTGTGGATCATGACAAGCTATGGACAAAATTGTGGACAAGGAGTATTCTGGAACACTTCATTGTGCTTATGAGGAACCTATGGAGTCCTGGCATGGCACTGTGCGTTAAAGTGCTGGACTACAAAGTCGGTTTGAACTGCAAGGTTGATGGTTCAAGCTCACCAGCTGCTCCTCAGATATCCTATACAGGGTCGCTATTTGTTGGA
>NW_006408753.1:2474804-2482015 GCF_000296735.1 Chrysochloris asiatica
GTCTGACCCAAGCCATGGTATTTTCAATATCCTCATATACATGTAAAACTTGAATAATAAAGAAGACTATAGAAGAATTGATGCATTTGAGTTCAGGTGTTGGAAGAGAATATTAAAATTACTATGGACCAGGGAATGAACAAACAGTTCTGTGTTGGAAGAAGTAAAGCCAGAATGCCAGAAGGTTCCTTAGAAGCCAGGATGGCCAGAGTATGTCTCTCATACTTGGGTCATATTAACAGGAGGGACCAGTCCCTGTAGGAGGACATCATGCTTATTAAAGTGGAGGGTCAGCAAAAAGTGGATGGTAAAGTGGACAGCACCTAACAACAACAACACACAATCTTCCTTGTAAAGCATACACATAGTATGCTATCACAGACAGCACTGTAGATCTTGAAATACTCTCTTTTACAATGAATGTTACAAGATTGATTTTCAATTTTCCATTCCTAACATAGTGAATCACATCATTGTCCAAATTAAAATGGCCAATACCTATCAATTTCATCTCTATACAGATGATTGATTATTTGCGTCAAATTCAATATTTAAAACGCGTCAAGTTTTTCTTGTGGAAAAAATTATTACTTCAGTCTAACAAGTCTGAATTTTAATTGTGGCAGTTGGTTAAAATACCATATTCTTAATAAAAGGTATTTTTCAATGTATTATAGTTTAGAATGCTTAGGTGGTTTTAAATTAAGTAGTGTAACAATAGTTTCCATGTGTACAGTTTACTTTAAGTCAGAATTTTTCAACATTTCCACTATTGATATTTTATATTGTTGTGAGGGGCTGAATTAAGGGTACAGTGAGAAGTGGAAAGGATTTCTTAGAGATAAAAGGTTGTGGAAATGTATTTCCCTCCCCAACACCAGAACTATGATGTGTCTACCCAATACTCTGTGCTGTACACAAGAATGTGGTGGGGGGTAGAAGAACAAGGTAGATAGTGGAACACTGAGGCAGGTTTGCATGGGCTAAATGGGACAGAGGTAAATAGTAATGTATGCTCAACCTTGGAACAACAGGGTTCTGTGACACAGGGATCAAGGCATAGTCTGAAGAGGGGAAATAATGTTAAGATGCTTGACTGTCTTATGAATATTGGTTTCCATTGCCTACTATTGTAAATTAGACACTTGAGTGGGATAGAAAAGGATGTCAGGAAACATGATTACAGAAAGGTTGTAAGCCCGTCTTCAGCTTATAACTGAATGGAATACCTAAAAGGAGTTCTAGAACTCGCCCAGTGAAATAGGCTTCTTGTGGAGTCTTTACAGTGTAAAGGACCTTAGGTGGAATCCTGAACCCTATCCACCACAACCTTCTGAGGTAAGACATTCCCACTAGAAAGGACAAGCAGACCAGCCTGGAACAACTAGAGCAACAAAAGATACATTTTCAAAGAAAGATCAGCATAAAAAAATCCAAGATAAAAGTGGCAATATGATTGGCTACTACAAGAACAAGTAAGTTGTTTGCTGGGGTGCCATCAAGGCAAGCAATCAAGTCCCTTCAGGACAAACCCCCTCCAAGACTGAAACTCAAAGGGAACACATGAGCAGGCAAGAAGAGGGGTGAGAAGAGGGAGAAAGGAAGCAATGAAGAAATGGGCTGAGTTCAACCACATTCCATAGACACCCGCTGACCTGAAGATGAGAGAAAAGGAAGGACTGGTTGGTCTGAAGTGTGGTCATACCTGGGGACTCCTGAGCCCATGGACAAGGACATAGCCACAGAGGTCTAGAGCTGAGAGTGAAACATCCAGCTGATATAAAGTGAGGGGAGACACACAAGCTTGCCCAAACTTGCAGACAGTACCTAGCATTTGACCTAGCATTGATGGCTTGATAATCAGAACTCGACTAGAGGAAGATGAAAAAAGAACAATTTTTGATAGAGGAAACTAGTGCAAATTGCTATAATTTGATGAGCTTGAACTATATTTATGGATGTAGTAGCTCAAAATACTAACTAAGAGGAAAGGAGTCTTCACATCAAGTATCAATCCTATCACCTCTGTATATAAGGTAGATAGGGACGGGCAACTTAGAAACTGGCTAGCTAAAATGAGGGGGCGATAAAGGTATGAAGTGACTGGCTTACAAGTTTTCAAGAGTTTAGTTTAAGAGTGTGCAGGGAAATGTAAAGTCTCCACTGAATAATTTTCATCTTGTCTAGTGAAAGGAGATGGGGATAAGATGCTAATGATGCTACTAGGTATCACCAATACTTTTAAAACAAAGAAAAAGAAGGATTTAAAGGAAATTATTCAACATCAAAAAAAAAGGTTGTGGAAGAATTTTGCAGTCTGGTGATTCAGGTGCCATTGTTTCTGGGCAAATGAACACTTTAAGTAATACTTAAAGAATCTCTAAAAAGTCTCATAATTTTTCTGGGGTCTATATCTTAATTTGAAAAGATAAAATTACCTTGATAATCCATTTGAATTTTAACAGGGTTCCTATCAAAAACAGCTCAAGGAAAACATGAGAATAATAGAGAATTATACCTAAGTTTGTGGTCTAATAATGTAAATTTGAAATATCAGAACCGTTAAGAAAGCATAGATTAATGTTTGGACCTGGGGAAACAGTATTGGTTGTAGAAGAAGAAGCTGCCCGCATGGCACACAGGAAACTGGCTTCACGGAGAACAGAGGACCCTGCAACTATACCAGGTCCAAAGAGAAGCTGAGAACCTAGAAGACCATTGCTGCCAGCTAACATACTAAGACATGGAACATAACATTTGTGAGGAAAACAATGAGACAAACAGCAACGATGCCCACAGCTAGACATTTTGTAATTGTAAAGAAATCTATCTAATTCTCAAAAAAAAAAAACATCTTTTTTTTCAGCCTCAGAAATCCTACATAGGGTCCCTATGAGTCAGAAACAACTCTAGGACACCTAGCAACAGCAACAGTACAAACTGAAAGCATTTCTTCAGAGATGGTTCATTAGATCCACCATCTCATGCCTATTTCAAGTTCTGACTTCTTTGCGTTAAACAGTATATTTCTTAATCTATCTCTTTATGTTACATTTTACTATAAACAGCAGGAAGAAACTATACAGCAACTTCAAGATTTGACTTGGAAATCTCCTCAAATATCCAAGTTCATCATTTACAAGCTCTACTTTATACAAACCATTTAAATATAATTTACACAAGTTCTTTTCAACCTTGTAACACAGATCAGCTTTTCTCAAAAATCCAATAACACGCTCATTATTTCCCTTTAAAGCCTCACCAGAAACACATTAAACGTCCACATTGCTAAGAGCATTCTGAGAAGAATAGAAGCTTATCCCACAATTCTCAACTATTTACGAGTCCTGTGCAGAATCACTATTAATGTCTGTAATTCTACCAACTGTCTCTTCAAGATCTAGGAGCTTAGTTAGTATCAAGGTTCTCCAAACTCTTTTGGTCTCTACCCATTATCCACAAAGCCTGGTGTGGCAGTGTAGGATATACACTCATTTCTGTAAAGTCAGTTTGAACCACAAGGTGGTTCCCATATAAAAAACTGATTCCCATATAAAAAGTTATTTAAGAAAACACAATGTCCAAGAAAGGCATTCTTCACTAACTAAACTATGCTATTGTTTGGCTTTAGGAAGACTTCAAGGAATATTATTAGATTAAAATTTTAAGATGATCTCAGCACAGTAGTTTTAAGAATTCATTCAGCCTTTAAGAGTCATTCATTAGGAGACCTTTTCACAGTTTATTCAGTTTCCATGTATTTGGATTTGTTTCCTGATCTCCCATTGTTGATTTCTAATTTTACAGCATTGTGGTCCAAAAAGATGTTTTATAGTTATTTCCATTTTTATAACTTTATTGAGGCTTTGGGGCCTAACATAGAGTTGGTTGTGGAGCATATTCCATGTGCACTGGAAAAGAATTTGTATTGTGCTGTTGTTAAGTGTTCTGTATAAATTCATGCAAATTGTTGATTGAGTTGTCTAGTTCTTCTGTGTCTTTGTTGAGTTTCTTTCTAATTGTTCTGTCCTTCATCAAAACTGATACACTAAGATCTCCTACTGTTGTTGTGGTGGTGGTGGTGGTTATGTGCCGTGGAGTCAGTTCCGACTCATAGCGACCCTGTACAGGTTTTCCGAGGCTGTAAATCTTTACAGGAGCAAAAAGCCTCATCTTTCTCCCACGGAACAGCTGGTAGTTTCGAACTGCTGTCCTTGCGGTTTGCAGCCTGATTCGTAACCACTATGCTACCAGAGCTCCTTTATTATTGTGGTAGAGTTGTTTATTCCTTTCTCCAATTCTATTAGGGTTTGATTTATGTGTTTGTTGGCTCTTGCATTGAGAGCATGTATATTTATTATGATCATGTCCTATTGTTTAATTGACCCTTTCTTCATGAGATTATGCGTTGTCACTTCTACTGGTTTTTGCTTTAAAGCCTATTTTATTAGAAATTCATATTACTATTCCTGCTCATTTCTGACTGATGATAGCTTGATATATTTTTCCATCATTTGATTGTTAATCAACTTTTTTATGTGTGTACACATGTGTCCTGTTTTACTATCAATTCTGCTACTTTGTCTCTTGACTGGTGTGGTTAATCCACTGATGCTCAATGAAATAATCAATAGGTTTGAATTGACTACTCTTATTTTTTTGTGTTTCTTGTTCCTTTTTTTTTTTTTTTTTTTTTTTTTTTGGTGGTGGTGCTTCATTCCACATGGTTTTCTGTGCTGAGTTCATTTTGTTCATTTTCTTGTCAATTTCTTCACACTGTTGTTTTAATGTTTGGTATGTCTTTATGGTGCTTTTTTTCACCCTTAATGTGAAGGTACATTAATTTTCTTTGAGGATACCCTGTAATTTATCAATTTATTGCCCAGTTTAAAACAATCTATTTTATCTTGAAATCTAGTAGTCTTCCTTACCATTTGAAAGTTTGTAACTATACTTTTCCCTCTTTCTGCTTTGTAATTGTCTTCATTGTCTCCGGTTCCCCATTTTCAGTCTTACAGGTGTGTTTTACTTTGGATGCCTCTTATCTGGATTGAATTCTGGGTGGTGTTACTGTTTATGTCAATCTCAGGTTGTTGTCTGCTGTTGTTAGTTCTCAGTCCAAAGGGTTCTCTTTCATGTTTTTAGTAAAGTTGCCCTCGTTATTACAAATGACTTAAATGTCTGTTTATCTCAAAATGTTCTAATTTTATCATTGTATTTGAGGGAAAGTTTTGCTGGCTATATGATTCTTAGTTGGAAATCTTTTTTTTCAGAGTTTTTTATATTTCTATTACTTCATTGCATTTAAGAAATCAGTGATTATTCTTAATGATTCTCCTTTATAGGTAACTTTTCATTTTTCATGATCGGCTCTCAGAATTCTTTTCTAGTCTTTGATTTTGGAGAATTTTATTAGGATATGTCTTAGTGATTTTCTTTTTATGTCTATCCTGTTTGGGGTTCATTCTGCTTTTTAAATGCTTATTTTCAACATCTTTAATGATGTTTGGTAAGGTTTTTTTCCAAATATTCTTCAACTAGCTTTTCTGTGCTTTCCTTAATCTCTTTACTGTTTTAAAATTCTGATCACTGGTAAGTTATTACTCTTCACATTGTCCCTCATTAATTTTAAGCTCAATTCAGATTTTTCCATTCTTTTTTCTGACTGTTCCTCTAGTTTTCTAGTATTTAGAGATTTATCTTCAAGCTCACTAATTCAGGCTTCCATTGACTCAAATATATGCCTGTGTCCTTTCAAAGCATTGCCCATTTAAGAAATCTTAGTATTAATCTCCTAAATTTCTATTTGTCTTCAATCCTTTATCTATTTTCTTTGTTATTTCCTGCAGTGTTTTCTTGAAGTCTGACTTGTTTTCCTTAATCTTTCTGTCAGTCACTTTTTTTGTTGTTGTGTTTAGTGCCATCAAGTCGGTTCCAACTCATAACGGCCTTGTATAGAGTTTCTGAGTAGTAGTAGCTGGTGAGCTTCAACTGCCAACGTGGCAGGTCAAACTGACTTTGCAGTCCAGTGCATTAACTGACAGCATAACACCAAGACTCTTGTAATTTGTCAGTCATTTGGAGGTACCTAAATACATTCTCTTGAATTCCTTTCAGGTAGTTCCAATATGTATTTTACCTCAAAGATGTTTTCTCTCTCTGCCTCTTGGTTACTTGTTTGAGCCACTCTGTCTCATTTCTTTCTGTGAAAAGAAATTGTCTGTTGCTCCTGAGGCATCATTGTGGTGCTGTATTTGTATTTAATTGATTGTATGTTTGTGTGTTCTTAAGTACTTACTAACTGCTTGCTGGTTGATGTTATTAGGGGATGGACATGTGTATGTCATTCTCTATTTAACATTCATACAGCTCAGTTTAGGATGGGTTAGGCTTATGTTGATTCTTGTCCTTGATCAAGCGTGTAGCAGCTGGTATTGACTTCTGCCCAGTGGGTAGGGTTGTAGAGTGTATGGTTGTGCCCGGCCTGTATGGAAATACTTTCTGTTCCCTGTTTCCTGTTATGTGAGACAAGAGGAGAAAATACACACACAAGAGAGAAGATAAAGATGCTTGACCACACCTATGGACGCAGTAGCTCAAAAGAGGTAACAAATCTTTACAGAGAGGATCATTCCCAACCCCTTGGTATACAGGGTAGACAGGGATAGGCAACTTGGACACTGGCTACCCAAAATGGGGTGGGGGGGGTGCTACAAAGGCAAAAATTACTGGCTTACAGGCTTTCAAGAGGGAGCCTAGATCCAGAGGGCGTGGAAGAAGGTAGAATCTCCGGGTGGGTGGGGGTGGGGGGGGAACAAAGAGTAGTATCCAATTTGTCGGGGTGAGGCTGATGAAAGGTATAGGGAAAGGACTCTTGTGGTACTATAGTAAATAATTGTTTTTAGGACTGACTGTGAGGGTTGGAAATGTAAAGGTAGATGTTTTGTAGCAAAAGGAGGGGAGTGGTTGACTTTGCAGTACAGGAGCAGAGATCCCTTGGACCATCAAGGGAGAAGAGTGGAGTGCGAGACACTACCCAGAGAAACAGTGATGCCAAAGATAGAGGCAGAGACAATTGATGTGGAGAGATGGAGTGGCTGGGGACTCTGGACTCAGGGAGGGAGAGGGGCAGTGTGCTGACAACCGAGGGCAGGATTGCAGGGTATATCCTTTGGTTGGTTGATGATGCATGGATGGGATTGTAACCATGG
>NW_006408753.1:2482939-2484858 GCF_000296735.1 Chrysochloris asiatica
TCTGTTAACCTTCACTCAATTCACAATGAAAAATTTACAAAAGCGAGAGAGAGGATTAGCGTGACTCCTGTACAAGAACAGCACACAATTTCATGAAGGGGCATATTAATAAAACGGTGAATACCAAAAATAAAAAATAAAAAAAACAGAGAGAGAGAAAGAGAAAGAAAGCCAAAACACAAGCAAACAATAAAAGAAAATAGTAAGGAAATTAAGAAAAAAGCAGACAACAGATAGAAAAAGAATGCTAAAAAAAGAAGAAAAAAGAGGCGAGGAAAAACACCCACAGACGTGAAAAATAAGACAGAAAATAAAAAGAACTAAACAAAATTTGCAAGAGGAATGAGTAAAAGGGAAAGAGACCAGACAGTAGTAAATTAAAACCAAGAGAAAAAAAGAAAGACAATGCAATGGTTGGGCAAGGAAAGGTAAAGAGAATAAGAAGGGGAAAATCTAAAAAACAAAACAAAAAAACAATGAAAGGAAAAAAACAGGGCAGGTGCCAGAACCAGAGAGCAGAAAATTCTGGGGGTTCCTGCCAACCAAGGCCCTCATATCATAGGTGGTTAAGGGAAGTGATGGTACCACTTCCCAGTTATAGATGGAGTTCTAATAGGCTTAGATGTTGTCTGTTCTGGGTACCCAATTCAGAAGCATTTCCAGTAGACCCCAAAGCGACTGGGGTATTTATTTCCATTCCAGAAGTCAACCAAGGAAGAAGAGTTTCCGCAAATCCAGAGCTAACCAGAATAATCTCTGAAAGACTAGAATAGGCCCCATCTGATTCCAGGTACTAGAGTTGGTGCTGTTAGCTCCCAACTCACTTTGCTGTGGCTCTAATCACCCAGAGAGCTGGAGCTTCACTGGTAGTATATGCAGGTTGGGGATGGACATATCTCTTGTTACCAGGTTAATGTTAGATCCAAGTAAATTTTTTGCAACTTTCTCTCCACCAATAAGTGGTATGCTTCTCCACCACCAACCACCCTCGACCTTTAGAGCTGTCTGTGAAACATCAAAATGGCAGCACCTCTCATGGTCAGCTAGCACAGATCATATATTTACTTACCTCCCTTCCCCCTGCCATGCGTCTGTTCAACTACTTCTCCTAGTTAGGGCTAGTACCAGGCAGATCTGAAGCAAGGCTCACCTGAATCAAGGTGCTGGGGTTGGTGCCGTTAGCTCCCTACTCACTTTGATGTGTATCTCTTTCTTCCCACACTTTATTATACACTAGAAGGAGAAACTGTGTGGCACCTTCAATATTTTTCTTAGAAATATCCTGTCAAATATCAAAGTTTGTCATTTACATTCAACAAAACACTTTAATCGAATTTAGAATTTAATCTAAGTCAAATACTTTAAGTTGTCTTTGCTTCAATGTCCAATAACATGCTCTAATGAACATTTTTAAGACCTCACCAGAAAAACGTTTAATGTCCACATTTGTAGCAGCATTATCTTCTTAATTATCTCTTTTTCTGTGGCTCTTCTCACTTCTTCTCCAGAATCAATTTAATGTCATAATTCTACCAAGTTTCTTGAAGGCAATGTAGCTTTTACTGTCAAATACCTCCAAACTTTTATAATCTATGCCCATAATTCTGAAATCATTTTTACATCTTTAGGTATCTATTCCATCAAGACACCACTTCTGGTACCAAAATTTGTCTTAGGAGTTATCCTAGAAACAGAACTAGTAAGATAGAAAAAGAAAAATATTTTTAGGAATTGGCTCACAAGGACATTGTATAATGTACAAATTTTTCATATCAGGTAATGGGATGTAAACTCATGTCTAAAATTCAGAGATGAAACAGCAGTTTAGAAATTCTGGCAGTTTGTCTATTTACAGTCCTGAAACAGAAGCCTTCTTCAAGAAATCTCACATTTTTCATTCTTAAGGCCTTCAACAGATT
>NW_006408753.1:2487668-2491384 GCF_000296735.1 Chrysochloris asiatica
CTTCCAATTTTCCCAAATTCATACTTCGTACATTCCATGTAATCACATGTAAATACCTTCACAGCAACATCTAGGCTCATCTTTGATCAAACAATTGTACACAACAACCTAGCCAAGCCGACATGTAAAGTTAACCACCACAGATATACACAAACGAAGGAACCTGTCTTAGTTTGCCAGGGCTGCTACAGCAAAGAAACTTTCAAGAATAGAAATGTGCTTTCTCACAGTTCCAGAGGCTGAAATTCTAAGTCAGGGTATTAGCAGTAGGATGGTCCTTCTTAGTCTCTTTCAGCATCTAGTAATTTCTGGTAATCCTTGACATTCCTGGACTTGCCAATGTATATGCCTCCATTATCACATAGCTTCACACAATTTGTGTGTCTGTGACTATTCTTCTCTTTTTACAAGACACTGCTAAGAAGGAATTTGACTTATACTTTACTCAAGTATAACCTTCTTTTTTTTTAGATAGAGAGAGTCTTTGGTCTTCAATATCTCTGTTGCTGTTAAATGCCGTTGAGTTTGTTCCAACTCATAGCAGCCCTGTACAGGGTTTCTGAGGAGTGGTTGGTGGATTTCAAGCACTGACCTTGTGCTTCAAACTCACCTTGCCGTCCAGTGCTTATCCAGTAGTGCCACACCAGGACACTTGTATCAGTCAGCATCAGTACTATAAATAAAAACTCCATTCTAGTTAATTAAACAAAAAGATATACACTGTAGTGCACTGAGTGGTTTAGAGAACTGTTCAAAGTACTGAAGACACAGAATTAAGCCTGAGCTCAAAGAAATGGGTCAAAAGCTGCATCGCATAATTAGACCTCCAACAGCTGTTCAAGCCAAGATCAAATTGGGAAACCATCAATACAGTATGTTCTCCATGTCTCCATTATATGAAGAAAGTTATATATGAGTTTCAAATGTGGTAGTAGCAAGAACTTACTGCAAAAATCACATTGATTTTTTAAGTGTTTTTACCCAGTTTGTCAATTTTAATACCAAGTAATAGCATCTAAAGTCAAGGTATACTAATGCAGTATAGTGCATTAAGCACCAATGCGTGGCACTTTATCACTGTCATGATAAACATTTATCTCACATTCTTTTAGGCTGAATGTATGTGCTACTTATCTGACTTGGAGGTATTTTGTGAGGTTTTTTTCTTTGTTGTTTTGGTTAGGTGCTGTTGAGTTGGTTACGATTCATAGCAACCCTATGTACATCAGAACGAAACACAGTCCAATCCTGTACCATTGTCACCATCATGTTATGCTTGAATCATTGCTGCTGCCACTGAGACAATCCGTTCGATTAGGGGGCATCCTCTTTTTTGCTGACCCTCCATTTTGCCAAATATGATACCTTTTTCCAGTGACTGCTTCTTCCTGATAATATGACTGAAGTATGAGAGAAACAGCCTCACCATCCTGGTTTCTAAGGAGCATTCTGTCTGTACTGCCTCAAAAACAGACTTGTTCATTCTCCTGGAAGTCCATGGTACTATTAATATTCCCTCCTCTATAGCTCAAATGCATCAAGTCTCCTATCGTATTCTTATTAATTGTCCAACTTTTCCATGCAGATGGGACTACTGAAAATACCAAGGCTTGGACCAGGCACACGTTAGTCCTCAAACTGACAACTCTGCTCTTCAACACTTTATAGAGGTTGAAAGCCTTTGCATAGTCAATAAAGCACATGTAATTTCTTTCTGGTATTCTCTGCTTTCAGTCAAGATCCATCTGAGGTCACCAGTGATATCCCTTGTTCCACTCCTTGTCTGAATCTGACTTGAATCTGGCAGCTCCCTGTCAATGTACTGTTGCAGCTATTTTTGAAACACCTCTAGCAAAATTTTACTTATATGTGATGTTAGTGATATTTTTGATGATTTCTGCATTCTATTCAGTCACCTGTCTTTGGAATGGATACCACTATGGATCTCTTCCAATCAGCTAGCCAAATAGCTGTCCAACTAGAGGTTGTCTCTATCTCTGGATAGCTTCTCTTATCTTAACAGTACAGCAAGACATAAGGATTTTGAGAAACATATCATCACCTTATCCTGTTCAAGATTCTCAGTTACTAACCTCATTATTCATGTAACTAGAAATATAATTCTATTTATTCTTGCATAATATGCTTCTGATGACTGTGACTTAAATTGTACTGGGATACAGCAGCAACCAAATTGAGGCAAAGTACACATTTTTGGTAGATTATAAAGGGCTTCTAATTATCAGTTTCTCTGGAAAGTGATTATACAATTTGAGGAGCAACCCATACCAAAAGCCTCTACTATAATTTCAAAGCATTCTTACCCTCATCTTGACATTGACCTTGGACAGGTGTTTTCTTTTACCAACGGGATGTTAGTGTATGTAAGTAAAGGCTTGAAACGTGAATATGGAGTTGGTTTTGCCTATTTTAACCCTGGTGATTCATCATGAGAAGAAAA
The DNA here is from genome assembly GCF_000296735.1 of Chrysochloris asiatica. NCBI lineage: Eukaryota > Metazoa > Chordata > Mammalia > Afrosoricida > Chrysochloridae > Chrysochloris > Chrysochloris asiatica. Next base: position 2,490,130 of record NW_006408753.1, read on the forward strand.
TGCCCCCATGGTTTTTCAATGTAAAGCTGGATATGTGAACTAGGTAACTTCTGGAATGATGAAGCATAATAAGGTGCATAGAGAATAACTTAAACCAACCACAATGTAGGCACCCACAGCACATGAGGATGAAAATGAACTCTTTTCAAGTATCTGATGTGTTGGGGTGATTTGTTATGAAACAATTTTTGTTAAATGCTGTTGAGTTGGTTCCAACTCAGTGACCCTGTATAAGATTTCCAAGAATAATCTAAACACATTCATATCTTAATTACATAATTTTATTCTTTATCACAATAAGGTATTGTGTTTCATCTAGCTTAGGAAAATTAATGTAAAATATCTTAGGAGAGGAGTGGTTGACAGATATTAAAAGTACTATAAAAGGAATAATTAGAGAATTATGTTTTCATAACGAAAATATAGAGTAAGATTTTAGTACATATTGGACAATAAATTTTCTAGCCACAAAACTTTCTTCTTTTTATCAAATATTTCTCTCTCTCTCTTTTTTTTTTTTGGTTAGTCAATGCTAGTTGAAAATGCTACCATAGCTAAAAGAAAAAAACAGAGACAAATGAAAACAGTGATTCCACAGACTACTTTTTCTTTCTTTTTTTTTGCTGCAATACATTTTATCAAAAATAATTCTTCCAATAAAGCTTACATTAAATCCACCATTCACTATCCATCATTCAAAATATGTAAGAATTAACAATATATGCAAATTCTATGAATACATTAATTTTCATATATTATCTCAGTTGATCCTCACTACAACACTGAGAAATTCCTAATTTAATAATTACTACTCTTAACAAGGAGTCCTGGTGTGGCGCTGTGGGTTAATGCTCCAGACTGCAAAGACATTTGAACTGCAAGGTCGATGGTTCAAGCTCACCAGTTGCTCCTCAGAAATCCTATACCGGGTCGCTATGGGTCAGAACCAACTCAATGTCGCTTAATAACAACAACAACTCTTAACAAGAGTAGTAACTATTAAATTAGGAATTTCTCAGTGTTGTAGTGAGGATCAAATGAGATAATATATGAAAATTAATGTATTCATAGAATTTGAATATATTGTTAATTCTTACATATTTTGAATGATGGATAATGAAAGACTGATTTAATGTAAACATTAATGGAAGAATTAGTTTTGATAAAATGTATTGCAGCAAAAAATAAAATAATAAAATAAGGAAGACCATAGAAGAATTGATGCATTTGAGTTATAGTGTTGGAGGAGAATATT
>NW_006408753.1:2491674-2493576 GCF_000296735.1 Chrysochloris asiatica
AACAACAACAACATTTGTTAAGAATAAGACCAATGTAAATCATCTTGCTAAAATTAGTTTACTTGTCTTAATTTAAATAAAATATGCTTTTAATATATTTGACAAAATAGAAAAATGTTTACAGCAGTATTTAGAACTGATAATTCTATTTTTAAATGTCAGAACCATTTTTGTAAATGTAACTCTACATGTGTCAATGTGATAATAGGTAAATTGACCTAAATTTGCATTAAATATTTCTTTAGAAAAATACTTCAATGTAAAACTGTAATACATCTGTTTTCTCCAAAGGCAAAAAAAAATAAAAATGAAGAAAAGCCCAATTAAAATATAACCAGACTACTAAGAATTGCAAAAAACAAATATTTTTATCAATTTGATTCCAATTGATAGTTATCCCATGTAATACACAGCAAAATAACCCCATAGGGCTTTCTTGGCTGTAAGAAACAAAGGCAAATTTCCAAGTGTTTCATCCATAAAGTCACCGGATAGACTTAAACAATTAATCTTTAGGTTAATTATTTAGTACAAATTATTTGTACCACACATAGGGATTTATTATGAAGTCCTGGTGAAGTGTTGTAGGACAAATATTGGACTGCTAACCTGAAAAGGTCAGTGGTTCAAACCAGCAGATGTTCTTCAGAAACACTATGCAGGGATGTTCTCTTGTTTTGTTTTAAAGTTTTTATTGTGACTTGAGTGGTAGTTTACAGGGCAGACCATCAGTTTTACACTCAGCCTATCAGAGTTTGTTCATTCCGATCATTCCAATCCCCTCCACGTATCATCAGAACACAGTATTTACCTTTTTTCCTTTTTTTTTTTTTTTTTTTTTTTTTTTTTTTTGATGTACACAAAGCACACAGAAATATATGTTTGTTTAAGTGACCAAAGGGCACATTTTGCAAGCCAGTCTCCTACCTACAGACACACAGTCTTTCATATTCCATGGGTCTAGAGTCCTCAGCTACTCTATCTCTCTATGCCATCACCTCTGCTTCAGGCTCTGCTGCTGCTTTTCTGATTAGGGACCCAGACTCTGCTCATGCTCTTCCATCTTGATAGTCATAGGGTCTCTGTTCCTGGAATGAAAATTTAACAATACCCACCCACCCACCCACCCAGCCTTCTTTTTTTTCACAACCTCTACCTTTAGAGTTGTGACAATCACAATTAGTCATGATATCAATTACTCACTGTTGAATCAAAAGAATCCTATGCAAGGTTTTTATAAGGCAAAATCGACTCAATCACCCTTAACAACAATAACAATTAGACATATTATCAGCTATTCTTGTCAGGTGCTGATTAATTAACAAGTGAATTCTGAATCATAGTAACCCTATATGGCAGACTACTGCCCCCGAGGGTTTTCCAAGCTGTGATTTTTATAGTAGATTTCCAGGTCCTTCTGTCACACAGCCACTGACTGGAATTGAAATTCCAACCTTTCAGTAAGCCTTGTACTTAACCATTACACACCAGGGAATCCTTATAATAGCTATTAAGGATACCCAGAAGGAGCACTGGGGACACTGTGGGTTGTGTCTTGGGCTGCTGCTAGCTGTTGTTACAAAAACAAAATCCAAACCCACTGCCATTCAGTGAATTTTGATCAAGCCTTTATGAATTTCTGAGACTGTAAAGAAAATCTTGTCTTTCTCCTGATGATTGCCTAGTAGGTTTGAACAGTCAACTCCATGGTTAGGAGTTCATGCCACCAGGACAGTGAATTGTTGTTGTTGTTAGGTGCCACTGAGTCAGTACTGACCCATAGCGACCTTATGCACAGCAGAACAAAACACTGCCTGATCCTCACTACTCACAACACTGCCATGGTAGAGTTGCCATGGTTGAGTCCATCGATGCTGCCACTTGGCTAATCCATCTCACTGG
>NW_006408753.1:2493676-2495469 GCF_000296735.1 Chrysochloris asiatica
CTCCTGACAATATGTCCGAAGTATGAGAGACAAAGTTTGGCCATCTTGGCCTCCAAGGAGCTCTCTGGCTGTACTTCTTCCAAAATGGATCTATTGGTTCTTTTGACAGCCATGGCACTTTCAATATTCTCCTCCAACACCATAACTCAAAAACATCAATTCAGGATAGTGAATTAGAGAAGCTCAAATAAGGATTCTGATTTAATGTTACTGAAACAAACATTACTAAAGCTAGTCCTCTTAAAACCAGGAATATCTCCTAGTGTAGAGAAGACACGTTTTAAGGATGTATCTTTACTTCTCTCAATCCAAGCTTACCGAAGCAATCAAAATTGCAGAAAATTTAAAATAAAATTAGAAGTGTAGGAGCAAGTTGTAAAACCTAAGAAGCAAATGACTCTATGTTAAGAGTCAGAGGTAACAGCAAAGAAAAACAGCATGGCAGGGTATGTAGGCCTAGCTTAATAGGAGAGTGTGATGTGAGAATAATGAGGACCTTTGCCTTTGAAATGTGACTGCAGCTCTGTCATGCTCTAATACTCCACAGGGCAGCAAAATGATTGGAGCCAATATTAACTCAGACAGTTCAGGGGAGTCTCTATTTAGCAACAGCTGTATGACGAGCACAAACGTAATATTGTAGAACAGGGCAGACAGTGAAACAACACATAATCTTTTGGTCATGGGGCACTGTTACATAAACACATCTGTGTTGTTCATTTGAGGACTGTCAGCAGTAGTTTATTAGATTAAAACAAAAAGACTAAATTAAAAACTATATACTGTGCAAATGAAACAATCTATGTTATGCTTTATCTGGATGTGATAATGTGGAATATTTATTATGTGAAAAGCATGTTGGTATTTCACAGCTTTGATTTCCTTGTAAAGCAGTATATTAAAGTGGTTAGGATCAAACATTTGTAGAAGTGATGTAGGGGTGGAATTCTCAGCTCAACTATTTACTAGCAGTGTGATCAAAAAGGGTCTCTGGAGGTACACCTGTTTAGCAGCTATAGGCTGTAACCAAAAGGTTGGTGGTTCAAACACACCAAGTGGCTCTGTGGGAAGCACCTGGAGATGTGCTTACACAAACATTACAGACAAGAAAACCGTATGCACCAAATCAACTATAAAAGCAGAGAAACAATTGTCCATTCTTCACAAAGTGATTTAAGATAAATTTACTAATACATGTTAAATCCTTAGCACAGTAACTGAAAAGTGGAAAATAAAAAATGCATTTTGCCTTGTTTTTTATTATCAGTGTTATTGCAATCAATTTTAGTATGCTTTTTTCCTCAATGTTTGAAGTTTTTCTCACTTTAAGTTTTGCATCATTTGATTGTAGTTGCTGTTATTAAGTACCATCTAGTCAGTTCCAACCCATAGTATAAGGTTTCTGAGGAGCAGCTGGTGGGTTTGAATTATGTACCTTGCTGTTAGAAATTGAGTGCTTATCCTAAAGCACCAGACCAGGACTCCAATCATTTAATTGTTGTTAAGTATCACTGAGTCAGTTCTGACTCACAGCAATGCTATAGGGTTTCTGAGGAACAACTTGTGAGTTTGAATCAATGACCTTTCAGTTCAAACTTATCTTGTCCAATGCTTATCCTACAGTGTCACATCAAGACTCTATTTTAACAAGTTGATATTAGCGTTGTCTTAATAGTTGTTGTTGTGAAGTGCCGTCAAGTCGATTCCAACCCATAGCAACCCTGTATAGGGTTTCCAAGGCGCAGCTGGTGAGCTTGGACCGCCGCCCTTGCAGTTAAAGGCTTTGCAGTCTG
>NW_006408753.1:2495808-2510405 GCF_000296735.1 Chrysochloris asiatica
ACCAGGAGTATGCTATATATATTTTGAGGCTCTTTAAATTGGTAGCACATGCATTTATTATGATTATGTCCTCTTGTTCAACTGACCCTCTAATCTTGAGATAATATCCTTCTTGGTCTCTTATGCTGGTTTTGCATTAACGTCTATCCTATCAGAAATTAATATTACCACTCCTATTTGATTTTATTGTCATTTGTTTGATATATAGTTCTTCCACCCTTCAAGTTTTAGTCTGTTTTTGTCTGTGTGTTATGGTGTGTCTTTGTAGACAGTATATTCAATGATTCTGTTATCCATTCACTGCTCTCTGCTTTTGACTGGTGTATTTAATCCATTGATACTCAGTGTAATTATCACTAAGTATGAATTGATTGCTGCCATTTTGCTGGGTGTTTTTTGGCAGGAAAATACACAAACAAAATGAACTCAGCACATAATTTTCTGTGCTGAATGCATTTCATTTGTGTATTTTCTTGTCATTTTCTTTATTGCTATTGTTTTCATGTTTATTAGATCTTTACGATTTTCCTTTTTCTTGTTTTGATGTGAAGGTGTATTAATTGTATTTGAGGTTATCCTCTAATTTATTAATTTCATCCCCAGTTTAAAACAATCTGTTTTATCTTGTAATCAACTTGATTTCTTCACTTGGAAGTTCTATGACTACAGGTTTCCTTCTTTCTGCTTTGTAGTTGTCTTCATTATAAATTCATCTCTCAGGTTTTCTAGATTCAGTGTTGTTTCTTTGGTTTACTTTGCTGTTTTTAAGTGCTGTGAAGTTAGTTCGGACTCAAGGCAAGCCTATGAAAAACAGACGGGAATCTGCCTTGCCCTGAATCACCTTCACAATTGGGGTTCTTCTTAAACCTATTACTGCTGCCATCATGCCAATCCATCTCATTGGGAGTCTTCCTCTTGTTCACTTACCCTCCATTTTACCAAGTATGTTGTCCTTCTCTAGGATACGTCTATATCGGGATTGAACTTAAAGAAGAAAATGAAAGGTGAGATAGAGAAAAGATTTGGAAATGGATGGTGGTGATGGTTTACAGCATGGGGGATGTGGTCAGATTGTGCATGTAGAAATGGTTGAGAGGGAAAGGTTTTCTTGTATTTATATTACTACAATTAAAAAAAAAGAAGAAGAACAAATTAGGAAGACTGTTACTACCTGACTTCAAAATATATTATAAATTTGAAGTATTCAAGAATGTATAATACTTGCATAAAGATAGACAAATCATTTAATGGAACAGAAAAGAGTTCAGAAATGGACAACCAATATTTTGACAAAGTTTGAAGGCACTTTGGTAGAGAAGGAGTTCTCTAGTGTGGCACTGTGGTTAAATGCACTGGACTGCATGGTCAGTTTGAACCACAGAGTGGTGGTGTAAGCTCACCAGCTGCTCCTGGGAAATTCTATACAGGTAGCTATGGGTCAGAACCAACACAACAGAACTAAAAATAGCATGTCAGTAGAGAAAGGATCGTTTTTTCAACAACTAGTGATGAAACAATGGGGCTCAATATTATCTCAACCCAATAAATGAACTTACATCTACACATCATAAAAAAGTTGGATCCTAGACCGCAACGTAAAATACAAAACTTCTAAAATATGGAAGGAAATCCCTGTTGCTTGCTGTTAAGCAAAGGTTTCTTAGATATAACACCAAACACATAATAATATAAAAGAAAAATAATTTCATGTAAAGTCTGCAAGTTAGCAGAATAGGCAGTTTTAAACTCCTGTTCCCCCACAGAAACATCAAAAAATGAATGGAACTTGTCAGACTCTACTTTGTTAAAACTCTGAGGAGTAAACGTTTAGAACAAGTGAACACTAAATCAAGAAAAAGACAACTTGAAGATTGTAAGAAAGCACTGCAACTTTTTTTTTTCCACTTCATCTTTTCCCTGGATCAGTGGATGGGTTGAAATGACAGCATTTCCATTGTGGGATGCTAATCATTGCTGCCATAAGGAGCAGAGCTGATCTTATTAATAAATTATTGAGTTTGCTTGTTCTAATCTAATTGAATACTAAAGAGATATTTACCTGTGTTTTACTGACTATGCAGACACATTAGACTGTGTGGTTCATAATAAATTATGAATAACATTGCAAAGAATGGGAATTCTAGAATACTTAATTATGCTTATACAGAGTCTGTTGCTCAAACAGAATAAGAGAACACTGTGTTGTTTAAAGTAAGAAAAGGTATGTGTCAGCATTGTAGCCTTTTACTATACTTCTTTAATCTTTATACTGAACAAATAATCTAAGAGCTGGACTATACAATGAAGAACCTCAGGATTAGAGGAAGACTCATTACCAACCTGTGATATGCATATGACACAACCTTGTTTGCTGACAGGTAAGAGTACTAGAAGCACTTACCGATAAAGATCAAATACTAAAGCCTGCAGTATGGGTCACATCTCAATCAATATAAAGAAAACAAAAATTTTCACAACTGAACCAATAAGTAGCATCATGATAAACAGAGAAAATATTAAAGTTGATAAGAATTTCATTTTAGTTGGATTTACCATCAGTGCTCGTAAAAGCAGTCAAGAAATCAAGTGGCGTTTTATTGCCCAGATTAAACTTGCTATAAAAGACCTGTTTAAAGTGTTAAAAAGTAAAGATGTCACTTCGAAGACTAAGATGTGCCTGTACCAAATAGAGTATTTTCAATTTCCTCATATGCATGTGAAAGCTGGACAATGCATAAGGAAGATAGAAGAATCAATGCATTTGAATTATGGTGTTGGTGAAGAATATAGCATGATTTGCCAGAACAATGAATAAATCTATCTTGGAAGAAATACATCTAGAATACTTCTTATAATGGAGAACTGAAAGACTTTCTGTCACTTACTTTGGATATGTTATTGGGAATGATCAGGCCCTGGAGACAGTCATCATGCTTGGTAGAGAGTCATAGAAAAAGAGTAAGATTCTCAGTATGATGGATGCAACAACAGGCTCAAACTTAGCAAGTTATGATGATGATGCAGGCCAGACAGTGTTTTTTGTTTTGTTTTGTTTTTGTTTTTAATTAAACAAATCATATGCTGTATTTCATCTCAAGGGTTGTAATTCCCTCCATGTAACAACAGTTTTCCCACTTGCTCCCTCTGATTCTTATTTTCATTCCACCCTCCTTAACAACACTTCTGAACTTTGCCCTTAGGTAAATGTTGCTCTTTAATCATGAATGGTTGAGCAAGGTGATATCATATCTTCCTAGTGTTGATCCCCCCAAACATATTTATCTACTGTTTGGCTGAAAATCAGGTCATGAGAGTGAGTTCAGTTAAGACCCACACTGTGTTTGAGGACCACAGTCTTGGGTTCCTCCATTCTCTTTCTGACCAGTAAGCCTGGTCATTTGTTTTTTATAATTTTAAGGTTTTGCTTTTTTTCAACATGTTCTCTAACTGTATCCATGACTTTCCAATATGATCTCTTTCAGAACAATTGGTGGTGGTAGTAGCTGGGCACCATCCATTTCTTCTGGTCTCACGGTCATTAGACTGATGTTTACATGTTCCATTAGTCCACTGGACTGATTTCAACTGTCTTCAGATTTCATCATTCTTTTTTACTCCAAACATGGAAAGACCAATGGTTGCACCTTAGATGGCCTCTCATGAACTTTTATGATCCCAGCTGCCACTCACCAAAGTAGGATGCAGAACATTATTTTGGGGGACTATATTATGTCGGAGTCCTGGTATGGCGCTTTGGGCTAATGCGCCAGACTGCAAAGCCATTTGAACTACAAGGTCGGTAGTTCAAGCTCACCAGCTGCTCCTTGGAAGCCCTATACAGGGTCACTATGGGTCAGAACCGACTCGACGGCACTAACAACAACAACATATTATGTCAGGTTACATTTTTATGGTCATTTAAAAACCTATAGTCTTTTCCCAAAAATAAAGGAAGCATATATTTAAATAATGTTCTATTTAATGAAGCTCCTTATCTGACTACAGAATGCATACCCTTAGTGTTTTCATGGGGCATCCAGAAGAGACGGGGCCAGATTGAAATTACTCCCCAAAGCAAAATACATTGTTACTGAAGCTCCCGAGCTTGTCTCCTCTGGCTAAGGGTTGACACCTACCTTTGGGATATTCAGGCATTTTCTAAGGACCAAGTCAACGTATTCCTGTGCTACCTCCTCATACTCAAGTTCTTATCAAATTCTTATTCCCAATAGAAGATTTTTGAGTTGTGACCAATTTGAAGAGTCTTATTTGCCCTGAGCATGCAAAGGTACTTCTTTCAGTGTCTGGATTTGTGGTATGCTCCATAAAGGGCTCCCTTAAAATACCAACCCATCTTTGGTCACTCCATAATAGCATAATAATTTTTATTGACTGGAACATTACCTCTTTTTTTTTTTAGGTTTGTATTGTGAATTATGTGTTAGTTTACATGGGAGAACATTATCCATTATCCTTACATTCGTCCTATCATATTTCATTTAATTGCAATGATTACAATCTCCTGCAGGCATCATCAAACAACCAAAAGGTACACTCCACACACCTCCCACCCCCCGGCCACAAGCACAGAACTCCTCTCTCTCCCTGAGTCCAGAGTCCCCAGCCGCTCCTTCTCTCCACATCATCATCTCTGCCTCCATGCCTGGTGTCATTGCCTCCCAGGACAGGGTCCTGCACTTCGCTTTTCTCCCTCCATTGATGGTTCCAGGGATCTCAGCAAGTGGACTGCAAAATCAGCCACTCCCCTCCTTTTGTTACAAAACATTTACATTTACCTTTCCAACACTCACTGAGGCCAGACAGTGTTTTGTCTTATTGTACCAGGAGCCTTGGCAGCATAGCGGGTTACTAGTTAGGCTGTTAACTGAAAAGTCAGTAGTTAGAATCTATGTGATGTTCCTTGGGAGAAAGATCAGAATTTTCTCCTCCTGGAAAGATATGCAACCTCAGAAACCATAAACAGGGTAGCAATGAGTCAGAACTGACTCCCTGGTACACAACCACCAAGGTTCAGAACTGACTCAACAGCACTTAACAACAACAATAACTATTTGGTTTGTGACTGCCTGAAGGGCAGATTTTTAATTGTCTTAGTTTTCAAGTGCTGCTGTAACAGAAATTCCATAAGTGTATGACTTTAATTAACCAAAATTTGTTTTCTTACAGTTTGCTATTGTTAGGTGCCATTGAGTTGATTCCAACTTATAGTGACCCTCTGCTCCAGAGAGCGAAACCCTATCTGGAGCTGTGACACCCTCCAAATTATTGTTGAGTTTGAGTCCACTGTTGCTGCCACTGTGTCAGTCCATCTTGTTGGGTTCTTCCTCTTTTTCACAGATCCTCTGTTTTTCCAAATGATCCTCCATATTTCAAAGTGATCCTTTCATTTTTCCAGGGACTGGTTCCTTCTGATAATATAATTAAAATATGAGAGATGAAATCTTACCTTCCTGGCTGTTAAGTAGCATTCTGGCAGATATATTTGTATATTCTTCTGGCAGATCATTGTACTTTCAATATCATTCAACAACACCATAATTCAAATGCATTGATACTTCTACTGGTCTTCCTTATTCTTTGCTCAACTTTCACAAGCATATGAAAGTACCAGGGCTTGAATCAGGTGGACCTTAGGGCTCAAACTGTTACCTTTGCTCTTGAATACTTTAAAGAGGTCTTTTGTAGCAGATTTTCCTAATGCAATACCGACTCAATGGCACTTAACAAAAACAATATATGCAAATAATACTGCTTGTGGAAAATGAAGAGGACTTTTATACTTACTGATAAAGATCTAAAACTACAGCCTTCAGTATGGGTTACATCGCCATGTAAAGAAAACAAAAATCCTCACCATTGTACCAATAAATAACATCATGATAAAGAGAAGACTGAAGTTGTCAAATATTTCATTTTGCTTAGATCCACTATCTGCATTCATGGAAGCAGCAGTCAAGAAACCTAATGATGTATATTACATTAGGCAAATCTGCTGCACAAGATTCTTTCAAGTGTTCAAGAGTAAAGATGTCAGTTTTAGGAGTAAGGTGTGCCTGACCCAAGCCATGGTATTTTCAATAACCTCATATGAATGCTAAAGATGGACAATGAATAAGGAAGACCACCATTGAACAAAGGATGCATTTGAGTTATGGTGTTGGAGAAGAATATTCAAAGTGCTATGGACTACCTGAAGAAGAAACAAATCTGTGTTGGAAGAAGTAGAGCTCGAGTCTCCTTAGAAGCCAGGATTCTGAGACTTTGTCTCTCATACTTTAGACATATTATGAAGAGGAACCAATCCCTAAAGAAGTTCAGCATACTTGGTAAAGTTGAGCATCATCAAAAAAGAGGAAGACCACCAACAGATGAATTGGCACAGAGGTAGTAGCAATGGGCTCAAGTGTAACACCAATTGTGAGGATGGTGCTGGACCATGTAGAGATTTGTTCTATTGTGCATAGCATCATTATGAATCAGAACCAACTCAGAAAGCACCTAACAACAACAACTACAAATACATGTTTGAATTTTTGACTGCTGTTTATATGAGCATTGATTGTGAATACAATCAAATTGAGAGCTTTTACATCTTCTATCTTTTCCATCTGATGTCACCAGTGATATCCCTCATTCCATGTTCTCTTATGAATCTGGCTTAAATTTCTAGCAGCATCCTGTTCTTCTTAATGACTTTTTACTTTCTCTTTGGATTTTGTTCTTGATGTCATCCTACAAGTCTTCTCATCTTTGGCATTGGTGTCTAATGCATCAAAGCTCTTCTTCAGATGACCTCTAAATTCAGGTATACTCAGAATATACTCAAGGTCATCTTTTGGCTCTCATGGACTTGTTATGAATTTTTTCAGCTTCAGTTTGAACTTGCATATGAGCAATTGATAGTCTGTTCCATAGTCTGCCCCTGGCCTTGTTTTGGCTGATACTATTTAGCTTCTCCATTGTCTCTCCCCACAGAAGTAGTCTATATGATTCTTATATATTCTATCTGATGAGGTCCAGGCATATAGCCACCTTTTATATTGTTGAATAAGATATTTGCAACAAATAATTCATTTCTGTAGCAAAATTCTATCATGAGATCTCCATCATTTCTATCATCATATTTCCCGTAAAATAATACCATTATTTTCCAACTGTGATCTTTTGTTTCCAACTTCCCATTCCAATCACCAGTAATCATCAATGCACCTTGACTGCATGTTTGATCAATTTCAGATAGAATAATTTGATAGAATTCTTCAATTTCATTAGCACTGACTTTAGTGGTTGATGTATAAATCTGAATAATAGTGCCATTAACTGGTCTATCACAGACAGCATTGTACTTCAAGATAGATTTTGATATATTCTTTATGGCAATGAATGAGATGCCATTCCTCTTCAATTTTTCATTCCCCACATAGTAAACCATAGATTGTCAGATTCAAAATGGCCAATATCACTCTGTATCAGTACACTAATGTCTAGAATATTCATCTTTATATGCTCCATTTCATTTTTGACAAATTCCTTTTTTCACAGATGCATACTTTATAGATTCCACATTCCAATTATTAATGGGAATTTGCAGCTGTTTCTTCTTGGTTGTGCCCCTTCATCAAATGCAGATCCTGAAAGCTTAGCTTCATCCATGTCATTAAGGTCAATTCTACTTTGAGGAGGCAGCTCTTACCTCATCTTATTTTGAGTATATTCCAACCTGAAGGGCGCATATTCTTCATTATATCTGACAATGTTCCTGCTGTAATTCCTAAGTGGTCTGCCTCTCCTTCCTAGTCTGTGTTACTCTGGAAGTTCTGCTAAAACCTGTCAACCATGAGTGACTTTGCTGCTATTTAAAATACCAGTGGCTCTGCCTCCAGTATCACAGTAACACACAAACCACCACAGTGTGACAACCTGACAGAAAAGTGGTAGGTCTCACTCAGTAATTGGCTAGCAACCAGAATTCACTGACTATGGAGGAAGGCTTTCTGTTTTGGTGGACCCTCAGTGAAGATACTTGTCTCTTTTCAACATCTGTGTCTTTGTTTCTTGGTGATCTTCATGGGGTGTGCAATCTATCCTCTTTCACACATACTTCCGTGCTTCTGCACCTAATCTGTTTAAAATATAGCACAGAGACTGGCCTCCTTAACATAAGAAAAAATATTTTGTTTCAAAATAAGAGTATATCCAAGGGTATAGAGATTAGAATTTACAGCACATATTTCTGAGAGATGCAATTACATTAATAACAAATGCTAAATGGAATATTTTAGGTTAAAATGAACGTAAGTTAAAAAGTAATTTGAAGCTATGTGAAGAAATAAGATCTCTGGTTAAAGTATCTTAGCTGCATGGATAAATGAAAATCTAATATTGTTATAATTTTTATTTTATTTCCATTTTGTACTTCCTATATGAAAGGAGCTCTGGTAGTGTAGTGGTTACGAATCGGGCTGTGAACCTCAAGGTCAGCAGTTCGAAACTACCAGCAATTCCGCGGGAGAAAGATGAGGCAGTCTGCTCCCGTAAAGATTTACAGCCTCGGAAACCCTTTACAGGGTTGCTATGGGTCGGAATCAACTCGACAGCACTTAACAACATATGATTTAAAATGGAGTCCTGGTGTGGTGCTGTAGGCTAATGCGTCAGACTGCAAAGTCGTTTGAACTGCAAGGTTGGTGGTTCAATCTTACCAGCTGCTCCTTGGAAACCCTATACAGGATTGTTATGGCTTGGAACTGACTCAACGGCACTTAACAACAACATCAACAACATATGATTTAAAAAGCAAATTAATAAAAATAATTATGTCTTCATATTATTGGGAAAATGTTCTATATAGATATAATTTGTGACACCAACAATATAATGGTGGGAATCAGATCTGTATAGAAGTAGAACTTTTATATGTTATTCAAGTACATGGATATCAATTTAACCACGTTAACAAAAAATTGGAAGTGAAGTGCAATCCCATGGTAATAAAAAATAGAATGAAAAAATATACACAAAAGAAACTAAAAAATATACACAACACACACACACACAAAAGAAATAAGTATTCAATGAACTAAGGGACCAAAAATAACATCCTTTAAACTAAGAGCAAAGTGGCAGAAGTAAATCTCTCCTTATCAGTTATTACATTAAAAATAAATTGATTAAACTCTTAAATCAAAGATAAAAATTGACAGGGTAGATTAAAAATAATAATTTAAAAATCCAATTACATGCTAACTATAAGAGGTTTTGGATCCAAAGTCATAAGTAATTTAAAAGTGAACAAATGAAAAAAATACATATGCTATGCAATATTCTCACAGAGAGCTAGGGTTGCCTTATTAATGTCAGACAAAATTAACTTTAAATTAAATGTTTACAAAAGACAAGAGGATGGTATCACATTATGATAAAATGGTTAATTCATCAATGAGCTACACAAATTTTAAATATATGAGGGGCCTTTAAAAAGTTCATGCAAAATTTTCATTATCTTCTCATTGAATTTTTCTACAGACTTTTTGATGCTCTCTGATGTAGTCATTTAACAATGTTGTTGTTAGGTGCCATCAAATCAGTTCCATTCATAGTGACCCTTTGCACATCAGGAGAAAACACTGCCTAGTCCTGTGCCATCCTCACAATTGTTGTTATACTTTAGTCCATTGCTGCTGCCACTGTGCCAACCCATCTCTTTGAGGGGGAGGGAGTCTTTTTCATTGACCCTCCACTTTACCAAGCATGATGTCTATCTCCAGGAACTGGTCCCTCCTGATAACATGTACAAAGTATGACAAATGAAGTCTTGCCATCCTGACTTCTAAGGTGCATTCTTGGCTGTACTTCTTCCAACATAGATTTGTTTGTTCTTCTGGTAGAAGTAAATCCTTCCTTATCACTTATTACATTAAAAGTAAATGGATTAACTCTTCAATCACCTAATAACAGAGCCCCAAAATTTAGGAAGCAAATATTGACAGAATTGAAGGGCTAAATGGATACGTCTATTATATGAGGGGGTTTCAAAATGTTTGTGGGTAAACGTAGGTAAAAGATAATAAAATATTTCCAAGAACTTTTTGAATCCTTTTTGTATTATTTGAATTCTGGTAGAAAACTTTCACACATCACTTTCAATAAAGGAAAAACATCTAGACCTAGAAAATAGAGAACTTGAACAACACTATAAACCAAATAGAATTAACAGAAATATATGAAACACTTCATTTAAGTCAAAGTCATGTTTCTCGTCTGTGCATACTGATGATGGGCAGGACTTAGAAGGAAGCTTATATATCTATAAATGCTTACTTTACAATAATAATAACAATAGCCTCAAATCAACAACCTAATTTTACCCACTGAGGAATTTAAAAAATGAAGAAACAACTATACTGAAAGCTACAGAAGATAGAAAATATCAGATTGGAGATAAATTAGAGAATGGAAAACAATTCAATCAGGGAAACAAAAAGTTGACTCTTCTGAAAGATCCATAATATTGACAGACTTAAAGATAGCTTAGAAGGAGAGAGGGAGAATAGAAATTAATATAAATAATTAAAATTAGAAATGAAAGTGAAGCCATTACTGTCTACCTTAGAGAAATAAAAAGAATTATAAGAGAACACTATGAACAATTGTACTCTTAGATAATTTAGATGAAATGGACAAATTTCTGAGATATAAACTATCTAAACTGATTTAAGAATAAATAGAAAATCTCAACAGACTACAACAAAAGACTAAACCAAAAAATCTCTGAAAAAATAATAATCAAAGATTAGATGATTTCACTAGTAAATTCTAACACACATTTACAGAAATAGCACAAGTATTCTTAAAACTCTTTACAAAATAGAAGAGAAGCAAACACATCCTAACTCATTCTTTGGGGCCATCATTATCCTGATAACAAAACTAGATGAAAACATCACAAGAACATGAAACTACAGGCCAATATGTATTATGAATATAGATGCAAATACACTCAATAAAATACTATTAAACAGAATCCAAAAGCATTATGTAGTTTTTTAGCATACATGATCAAATGAAATTTATCCTATGAATACAAAGGAGGCTCAACTTAAGAAAACTGATCAATGTAATAATACAATATACTGTTGTTAGGTGGCATCCAGTCAGTTCTAACTCACAGTGACCTTTTGCACAACAGAAGGAAACACTGTCTATTCCGGTGCCATCCTCACAATTGTTACATTTGAGCCCATCCAATACTTTGTCAATCCATCCAATACACTAGAATGAAGAAATCACACAGTCATTTCAATTCATGCAGAAAAAGCATTTTTAAAAATACAACATTTTTAACTGGAAAAGGGACTTAGAAATCTAAGACTGGAAGTAACTTTAACATTATAAGTGTTATTTATGAAAAAATCCACAGCTAAGGTCATACTCAGTAGTGAGAAACTGACAGCTCTCTATTCCCTATCAGCAAGATGACAAAGATGCCCACTTTCACCACAGCTATTCAACATTGTAAGGAGCACTGGTATTACAGTGGTTATGAGTCGGGCTGCTAACCTCACAGTCAGAAGTTCGAGACTACCAGCCATTCTGCAGGAAAAAGATGAGACTTTCTGCTCCTGTATATATTACAGCCTTGGAAACCCTATGCAGGGTCACTATGAGTTGGAACTGACTCTAAGGCACACCACCATTCAACATTATACTGAAAGTTCTAGCAAGAGATGATAGACACGAAAAGTAAGTAAAATGCATTCAAACTGGAAATGAATAAGTAAAACTATATTTATATTTGAAATATTCCTATATGTAAAAAATCCCAAAGAATGAATAAAAGAGCTACTAGAGCTGATGAAAGAAGTATCAAGATAGGAGTATACCGGAACAACTCAGAAATTCTGTTTCTGTATACTAATAATGAACAACTGAAAAGCAACTAATTTTCTTTAGTGATCGAACTCATTTTTTTAATAGTAATTTTCATTCCTTTCCACAACTTGATTAATAAAATTAGCTTGAGAATATCAGAGAACATATTCAAGTTCAGTGATGTCTGCTACCTATTTATGGATTAGGACTAACTGAATTTAGTTGTATGTATCACCTGAAAGAGTTGGTTATAATTATCATTGTAAATTCTAAAATCTTTGATGGGTAGACAATTTTATTTTTAAAAAACATCCCTGTATTGATATTTAATGCATGGCCAGGCTTGGGAACTACTGGTTATTTTTTAAATGCTGCGGCTTCTTTATAAACCAGTGAATAAGAACTAGAAAAATCCTGATAAGTGGATTTGCATCCATTTATAGAATCAAAAAGATAGGCATGGATTTCTTTAAAGGAGTGCCTCAACTTGGTTAACAATTTAGATAAGTGAACGAACGTTTCCAGAAACATAAGAAGACCTAAGCTCTCTTAGCTATGGGTAACGCAAAAGCTGACTATGGACGCTTGCAAAAAAGCATAGCAACATGTAAACTGAAGTTGTTGTTTTTAAGTTCCACTGAGTTCATTCTGACCTATAGCGACCCTGTATAGGGTTTCCTAGGAGTGACTGGTGAACTTGAATGCCAAACTTGTAATTCAAATTGACTTTGCAGTCCAGCCAGCGCATTAACTCTCAGCACCACACCATGACTCCAAGCTGAATTGTTGTTGTTGTCAGGTACCATGGAATCAGTACCGATTCATAGCGACCTTATGCACAGCAGAACGAAACACTGCCAAGTTGAATTAGGAGTAAATAATCTTTTAATTTATGTCCTTACTAATATATTTGGACTATAATTGCAGGAGTCCCAGTGTGGTGTTGTGGGTTACTGCGCTGGACTACAAAGATGATTTGAACCATAAGGTTGGCAGTTTAAACTCACCAGTTGCTCCTTGGAAACCCTATACAGGATCACTGTAAGACAGAACAGACTTGATGGCACTTAACAACAACAACATAAATGCCAAAATTTGGGCTGATGTAACAATTTTAATCCCCCTGTCAGTTTTATTGTTGTTAAATGCCTTCGAGTCAGTTCTGGAAGACCCTGTACAAGGTTTTCAAGGAGCACCTGGTGGGTTTGTATCATCAACCTTGCAATTAGTCCAGCACTTACCCTACTCCCTAGAAATAAACAGCATCCTGAAATCACTACATAAAATAGGCAAAGCATACTTATGTCTTATTTTGGCCAGGATTATTTAGATGATTGCTGCAAGGCTTTACTTCATTTAGTTTGAAATTAAGTATGGTTTCAATTTTAGGCTAAACATTGGGGAATTACTTAACCGTCAAAACAAGCAGCTTGTACCACCCCAAGACTCATTACATTCAAAATTATATTTTAGAGATACTATTAGCATATTTGTATCCCAAACCTCTTCTCCATCATCAAAAAATGATTAGAATTTAATGAAGGAAAAAAAAGAGCTGTCATCTCTTTCCTTAGAAAATTTCTACAGTGAAACCGAGCAAGAAGTCAGGGCTTTCCATTTTTCTAACATATTTGAATAGCTATCCTAAAATGTTTCTATTGTAAAACTTCTAGAAATAGTGGACAGAAAAATTGGAAAACAAAAGCTATTAATATATGCTTTGAGTAAAGTAAAAAAATTAAAACTCATACCAACATCATTGGTGATGCAACTAAAATAAGAGAGGTAAATTTGTGACCTGATGTTGCATCTTCACTGCCAGGGAACAAGGGGATTTACTTTAGTAACTTGGTTTCAATATCCATTTCAGAATAGAATAAGAAATAAGGAGTGGTGCTAGTGAATTGGTATTGAATCCTTCATGTACAGTTTAAACCTATAAAGTACTAGCCTGTCAGTTAAAAGAATGGAATTGAACATTAAAATTTCCCCACTAGTACAGTAAGACAGTCCAAAAAAGTTTTCCTATCATGACTTAGTGTCTAGGTGGAGAATGAAAATACCCACCTTGAAAGTTTTAAACCATGTGTGTAGCAGTGCATTTGGGACTCTGCATAACATGCCTATGACCTACTTTCATCTTCATCTGTGGCTATTATAGTGAACAGTTTCTAGGCACTCAGTAAACTTCCCACCTCAGAAACCTGCTTCCATCCTACTCAGCTTTTCTGTCTCAAAGCTTTCTTTGAATCTCTTAAAGTCCTTAAACAATCCTTAATTAAAAGAGAATTGTTGGCTTCCCAGACCAGGCAGCTCAGGTAGGGCAGGCTCCGGGGGAAAAGGGGTGGAATCGCACATAGGAAACCTCTGTCTAGCAGACAGACAGCCTTAGAGCAAACATAAGATCTTATATTTCAACATTCTGAACTCGTTTTTTTGAAAGATCAAATTGCTGAGGAATTACAGGCATTTTGAGCTTTTGCCTGCCTGCACGCGGTTCTCGCTCCCTGCGACCACACCGGCGAGTGCCTCTGCCCCCTGCGGACATTGGAGTGCAGGGCTAGAGCAACCCCATTTATAGAAGGCGGCATTTCAGAGAAAAGGAAGCATGAACTGGCAAAGCCGAACAAATAGGGATATCGGCGCATATATCAGGAAATTCGGGGTGCCCACGGTACAGAGAGACTGAGAGAGGCATTTTTTAC
>NW_006408753.1:2516749-2520751 GCF_000296735.1 Chrysochloris asiatica
TTTATCCTACAGTGCCACACCAGAACTGGGAACCAGTAAAAAATTTAATTCCTTTCATTCAAAGCAAAGATACTAAGGCATAGTCCACATTGTACCTCTGAAGATCCCAATGAAAGGGAGTTGTCTCCTGGGTTGACTAGCTCAGTGCCCTCTAGCAGTGTTATCTCCTTCTCTAGTTACTGTTTACTCTCTTAATTTCCTGGCATCACCTCCCAAATAAGCCACCTACATACAAGTCATAATATCAGGTAATGTTGTCAAATATATACACACTAAGATAACAATTTTAGCCTCATGTAAATTTGGGGTTCAAATTTTATTATATAAAATATATTAAAATCTTTAAGCTAAAAGCATCAATGTTAAGCTATACTCAGATCAATGAATCACCTCAGGACCTGACAGAAACAAATGCAAAATACTCTGGTGGTACACCCTGTTAAACCAAAGCATGCAGTTCCATTACAAACAAAAACCTTCTAAAATGAATTTGAGTGCTTTCGATTAGGACAGGAGGCGGCCACAGGCTGTTTGAATGATTTAACTGAAAACATGGATATCAGAGCTAATCGTACAACTGATATCAAAAATATGAATAACAAAATTTTAAAAAGAAATATTGAGGAGCTCCTTATATGATCAGATGAAAGGATAGGTCTTTGTTATATTTAAAGAACTAGGTTCATCCACAAATACCTTGAGGCAATTACAAGATTTCCATTCTATGCTAAACCAATGCAAATCCAATATGCAAAAACAGATTCTGATATATTTCTAAAATGCCTGGCACTTTCGCTGACAAAAAGAAAGAAAAAACAGAAAAAGAAAAAAAAACCTTGGAACAAACTGCACCAACCACAAACAAAAAGCCTGGTCAAGGTACATCAAATTCAGCTAACACGCAAGGAAATTCAACACCGAGTCCTCAGCTCCCTGATTACTCTCCAAACTATATTTTATTTCTTAATCGTTTATCAGAACAGATGAATGAAATGATATATCCATGCTGTTTAATCAGTTTCCTGGTTTTAAGGAAGTGTGTTTGGTACCTGGGAGGCATGACATCACTTTTATTGAATTTGAAAATGATGGGCAGGTGGGAGCTACTAGGTATGCTTTACAAGGATTTAAGATCACACCATCCCATGCCATGAAGATCACCTATGCCAAGATATAACATTTGGGGTCGTCTTATCTAAAAGATTCTGCTTCATTTATAATGTCTGTTTTGATAACTCTTGGCTAGGTAATTTTATTGTCCCAAGCAGGGGGATAGCAAACGTAAAACTTTTTTTGACTTAAGTAATTACCTAGTCTTACTTTAGCCTTAGTAAGCTGTGAAATATGAAGGCCTTAATTTTGTACAATAAACTTGTACTTGTATTGTAAAAGCATATAAAAATAAAATAAAATGAATTTGAAATATCACTCCTTATATTATGAAAAAATCACATTACAAAAAATGGTGCTAAAATGGAGGAGTACCACATAAGATCACTAAAACAGGAGTGACATCATCACAAAACTACTAAGTTCCATAATTATGTACCTGCCAATTTACATCATTATGTCACTGCCAAATTACATCATGTAACTGCCAGGCCTCTGCAATGAAAGTTGATAAGTAAGACACATAACCTCAACAATCACAGCCAATATTACTGTCATCTCTCATCTTGGCATTTGCTACAGCCAAGAGAATGTCGTTAATGTGTAAAATAGTTGAATAGCAGATTTTTCACTAGTGTCCTAAATGTGAAGTTTTGGATAATGACATACTCAGTAAATGAGGAATGGTGGTGGTAGTGTGCTGTTGAGTCAATTCCCATTCATAGAGACCGTGCAAAGGGTTCCCGAGACAGTAAATCTTTACAGGAGAAGAAAGCCTCATCTTTCTCTAGTGGAGAGACTGGCAGATTTGAACTGCTGACCTTTGAGTTAGCAGCCCAACGGTTAATTACTCTGCTACCAGGGCTCCTTAATTGATAGAGAGGTGTACAAAATAACAAAGCATGAGAGGAAATAATCCACTGAATAGCAGTGTTAAGAACTATAAATAATAGATCTATTAAAGATTATATTGGTTAACATATTGGTTAGTGGCTTAAAACAACACAAATCATTATTATCTAAGTTTCTATGGGTCAAGAACTCAGAACTCAGAGGATAGCTTGTCTCTGTTTCCAAGTAGTCTGGAGTTTCAACTGGAAAACTCTAAAACAGAAGTGCTGGAATTATCTGAAGGCTTGGCTGAGGCTAGAGGTTTTTCTTTCACGCTGGCTAACTCAAATGACTAGCAAGTTGGGGCTGTAATGTTGACAGAAGATCTCAGTTCTCTCCACAAGGATTCTTGAGTGTTTTTACAACATGGCAACTAACTTATTCCATAGTGAGGAATTTAAGGGACCAAAGTGGGTATTGTAATGTCTTTAGTAATCTAACTTCATAATTCACATATTTAGTTTTCCAGTATCCTATTTCTCATATGCAGTCCTGGTGCGGCACTGTGGGATAAAGCACTGGACCACAAGGTCGGTTTGAACCACAAAGTCGGTGGTTCAAGCTCACCAGCTGTTCCTTGAAAAGTTTATACAGGGTCATGATAAATTGGAACCAACTCGATGGCACTTAACAACAATAACAAAATTTCTCATACAGGCTGCCTCTTCTAAATGCAGGAAGAAATTACACAGAAGTATGGATACCAGGAAGCAATGATCATTGGAGGATGGGGAGGGGGAATCTTGGAGAATGACTCTTATAGAGACTGGTATATTTATCTTGCGTAAAGTTAACTACACTAGATCTATGTTTCACCAAATTTCCCTCCTGGTATTGTTATTGTTAAGTGCCATAGAGTCAGTTCTGTCTCATAGCAACACACTGTATAGGCTTTCTGAGGAGCAGCTGGTGCGCTTGAACCACCGATCTTGTGGTTCAAAGAGACTTTGCAATCTAAGACATTAACTCACAGCACCACACCAGGATTCCTTTCTGTTGTTGTTGTTAAGTACCGTCGAGTTGGTTCCGACCCATAGTGACCCTGTATAGGGTTTCCGAGGAGCAGCTGGTGAGCTTGAACCACCAACCTTGCAGTTCAAACGGCTTTGCAGTCTGGCGCATTAGCCCACAGCGCCACACCAGGACTCCCTTCTGGTAGAGTTCTGTTAATTAGGACCATCAGAAATATCATCTAAGAAATTTAGGAGGATGAAATCAAACAGGAGCCATATTCTCTTTATGCTTAGAAGGTGAGTGCTGGGCACACGGTACTGTGAAATTCATACAGATCGTCATCTGCAGGCTCACCTTGCTAGAGTAGGACAGCATCTGGAACCACAGTAATGTCATACCTGCCAGAAAACTCTGCTTCAATCTCTCTGACTTCTAAGTGAGATGCACTTGAGTTCATATCAGCTTTATCTGAAGATCAACCCTAACATTGAATTTGGAGATTTGGAAGTTGTTAAAGACTGACCAAGGTTTCATTCTGTTCCTGTGGAATTTGGCCCAAGTTTGCAAATCTTGGTTTGCCCTTGCATGTATCTTTCTTTCCTGACTGTAAATGTATCCTGATGACTTCTGGCTCAGCACCAGACAAGAAACAACAGCCTCAAGACTTCTTAACCAGCTCCTATAAAAATGTAACAGTAAACCTCTATGATAAATTCCTTACCATACATAAATCTCTTCTATGATCAAACTCTGACAGACACAGACTAAAAATCTGCTTTAATTAAAAAAGAAAGAAAAAAACAACTACTATAAGAGATTGTTGTTGTTGTTAAGTGCCATCAAGTCGACTCCAACCCATAGCGACCCTGTATAGGGTTTCCAAGAAGCAGCTGGTGAGCTTGAACTGCCGACCTTGCAGTTCAAACAGCTTTGCAGTCTGGCACATTAACCCACGGCGCCACACCAGGACTCCATTATAAGAGATAAGATGGCATAAAAAGCAGATATTTTTTAAAGGACCCAATAGAACGTGTAAAAACATGAATA
>NW_006408753.1:2520851-2526387 GCF_000296735.1 Chrysochloris asiatica
TATATATGAAAAAGAAACACCTTCAAGTATATACATTTACTAGGGATACATTCTGAACAGAATATAGGTTGTGGTAACAAATTTCTAAATAAATAGTGGCTCAAATAAGATATATGCTTATTTCTCCTTCATAAATACAGGAATTCAGGGCTATGGTGGTTGGTAAGTCATTTCTACACTGTCAGCAAACCAGATACATTTTAATTTAGTCCTATAACACCATCAATTTAAAAGGTACCTGGTCTCTGTTTTTTTGTGTTTTTTTTTTCCTTTTCCTGCATATATTTTTCTTTATTTTTACAAATTCTAGTTGGCCTTTTAAAAGCATATCTCTTTTTCATGCCGTCTTATCTCTTATAGTGATTGAGTTTCTCTTTCCTACTTTTTATAATGCTAATTATTTTACAGTCTATGTCAGTATCATTAATGGACTCCTGGTGTGGTGCTATAGGATCAGCACTGGGCTGTGAATCACAAGGTTAGTGGTTCAAACCACTAGCTGCTCCCTAGAAATCCTATATAGGGTTACTATGAGTCAGAACCAACTCTATGGTACTTAACAACCAATATCATTAATCAACTCTTGTTTCTGAGTCCAATATGAATGCTATACATCATGTCATCATATCTGCAACCCTATAAAGTGGAAAAGAAGAATGTGAGAAGCTGGTTCTGCTCTTTTAAGTACGTAATCCAGACATTGTACACATCAATTTTACTTACACACCATTGATTGAACTTAAATGACCTAGTCACAAGCAGCTGCAATGAAAACAAGGAAATGTTTTATTTAGGTAGGTGGCCATAGGTGGTGCTCAAAATTCTATTACTATAGAAGAGAAATAAGAACATTAAGAGAACAAATTATAACTTCCGCAACATTGTGTTAAAAAGCAGATAAATCAAGTTCCCAAGACACAATTAACAAATAGAGACAAAGATTTGATGGTTTCATGGAGAATAAAGCAAGGGAAGAGAGGAAAATAATGAAAAGACAATAAATTAAAATAGTATAGATATAATAAGAAGATAATAAATTAAAATAGGATCAATGTAATAAATTATGAGATCATTATTTTGGATTTTAAAATAAATGATAAATGGCAAGAATCCAATACCAAGTTGATACACATGATACATACCAAGATGAAAATAAATAGACCTACCCATAGTTGGAGTCCTGGTGTGCACTGTGGGCAACTGTGCTGGACTGCAAAGTAGGTTTAAACCATAAAGTGGTTCCATAATGTTTGAACCATAAAGCTCACCAACCGCTCCTCAGAAACCCTACACAGGGTCGCTATGAGTTGGAGTCGATTTGACAGCACTAAACAACAACAACACATTATTAGTGAACCCAGAACACTCAACACATATGTTGTTGTTGTTGTTAAGTGCTGAGAGTCAGCAACGATTCATAGTGACCTTATGCACAACAGAACAAAACACTGCCCAGTCGTACACCAACATCACAATCATTGCTACACTTGAGCCTATAGTGGCTGCCACTGTGCCAGTCCATCTCATTGGTAACCTTCCTCTTTTTCACTGATCCTCCACTTTACCAAGCATGATGTCCTTCTCCAGGGATTGGTCCCTCCTGATAGTATGTCTGAAATATGAAAGTTGAAGTCTGGCTTCTAAGGAGCATTCTGCCTACAAAATCTCAAAAACAACACAAAAAACCTATAAGGAAAGTTACTAAATTCTTCATAAAGTCTATCTTTAAATGCATTTCTGGCTTTACTAGAAAGTAAGCAAATCTCTAAGTACCCCTTAAATAAACCAAATAATGCAAAAAATTAGCAGAATTTTGAGAAAAAAGCATAGCATATTGAGCTGCCAGCAACACACAGATGAAAAAGTTGAAGTTAGCCTGAGATGCATGTTGATATCAGTCATGTGATGAAGAGACTAAGCTTTGAACTTAGCCTGAATAAGCTGATTTTGAAACCTTGCACTACGTTAGGAAGTCTGGTCTCAGTTCTTGCAATACCAACCTCCTAACAAAAATAATTTCAAATCATTCCCAAAAAATAACTTGACATATTTATGTCCTAAAATACCAAAAGAATGAAATTAAATAAATCAAGTTACTGTCAGTAAAATAACAGAAACAAGAAACCTTAAATTTAGATCCCTAAGGACTCCAGATATTAGAATAATCAGAAATGGAATATAAAATGATTACATAGAAAATAGCAAAATAAATAATAAGTATAACCACAAAATCAGTAAACAACAAAACGTTATAAAAAATGTACAGGACTGAATTCTGCTTCTGGTCATAATGAATAATAATGTGTGCATTTTCCCTAAGATTGTAAACTCCTAGAAAACTTAAAAGGAAAAGAATGCAAATGCTTTCAGATATAAGAACATTAACAACATAGGAGTGTGATCCAAGAAAAAAGAAAGCAAACAAAGTGAACCCTTTGATCTGCAAGACACACATTCCAAACTGCAATGCAGGGAGGTGATCTGTAACATCAGACCTCATCAGAGTCTCATTAAGTTGTGGAGACAAGAATTTGCATTCGGGAGGGTCTAGGTGCCTGGAATGTGCAGGAAAAATTACCAAACAAAGTGGAATTACTGGAAAGAGTTCTCCTGAGTGTGTTACTTAATTCTAAATTGAACATGTATGCCTGGAGGACTCAGTGATTTGCAAACTTTAAACTGAACAATTCTAAGTGCTGGCCAACTGATTTCCAACCACTCAGAATAGATTGTAAGTGGAGACATCAGAGGACTCATGCCTTAAGACTAAAGTTAAAGTAGCCTTCAGGTATAGGATCCTTTAAGACCACCCAAACAAAGCTTCAAAGTTAACCTCTGAAGAGGCAAGCTGGTCCATAATAGCATAACTGCATAGTAAAACAAGCATCAACATTTTTGGAAAGAGAATAGCAAAATACAAAGACACCCAACAATATAGCCTTCACAATGCCTGATGTCTAATTTTAAAAGCACATCCATGTGAAAAAGAAAATACATTCATGAAGACAAAATAAATGAGACAACTCAGTCAGTAGATAAAGTCCCAAAAATAGAAGAGATGATGGATTTAGATGACTATGTTGTTGCTGTTGTTGTTAAGCGCCGTCAAGTAGGTTTTGACTCATAGCGACCCTTCATGGGGTTTCCGAGAAGCTGCTGGTGAGCTTGAACTGTGGACCTTGTAGTTCAAATGCATAAGCCCGCAGTGGGTTTTAATAAATAAATTTTAAAATAGCAATTTTAAGTGTGCTGAAGAATTTAAAGAGAAATATGAACACAGTGATAAGAGATACTGAAGAAATAAACAAGGAAGCAGACAGAGATCTTGTAAGAAATAAGCACCTACAATAATAAATTCCAGGTTTAACAATCATCTAGATACTCTAGAAGAAAACAAACAATGAAATGAACTCAAAGACATTAGAAATGGTCCAAAGTAAAGCACAGAACAAAAGAATAAAGAGCAATTGAGCAGTGTCTCAGGAAGCTGTAAGATAATTCCAAGAGGTATAAGATAGGTGATTGATGTTTCAGGAAAAAGATACAGGAGAAAAAAATAAAAGAAAAATATATTGATCAAAGCTTTTGAAAATTTGATAGAAATGCTAAACCTACTTTAACTTTGTCAAGTGCCATCAAGTTGGTTCTCACAGGAAACCTAATGGGGTTCTCTACAAGCTAACCTTGTGGTTCGCCATCCAGTGCTTATCCTATAGTCTTACAAGTTCCCATAAAAATGGCAAAAAAAAATATCACAGGGACGCACGCATGTTATACCAAACAGATGAAAAACTCAGTGCTAATGGAAAAAAATCTGAAAAGCAGCTAGAGAAAAATGGTGCATACCTACAGACAGAATCCTGGTGTGGTGATGTAGGATAAAACACTGGATCACAAGCTCGGTTTGGACACAGAGTCGGTGGTTCAATTGCACCAACTGCTCCTCAGATGAGTCAGAAATGACTTGACGACATTTAATGATAACAACTCACAGATGAACTAAATTAAGAATATAAGCACATTGTTGTTGTTGTTGTTAAGTGCCAAGGAGTCGGTTCCGACTCACAGCGACCCTGCACAGGGTTTCCGAGGCTGTAAATCTTTACAGGAGCAGAACACCTCATCTTTCTCCCGCGGAACTGCTGGTAGTTTCTAACTGCTGACCTCGCAGTTCACAGCCCGATTCATAACCACTACGCTACCAGAGAATATCTAAAATGGGACTAGAATTTGCCCAGTGAAGGAGGCTTCCAGAGGAGACTGCATTGCATAAGACCATAGGTGGAATCCTGACCCTCATCCAGACTGTCTGAGGAGGGAAATTTCCACTGAAAGGACAAGCAGATCAGCCTGGCATGGCTTGAAGAAACAGAAGATACTTCTGGAAAGAAAGACCAGCAGGGAAAAAAAAAAAAACAATAACGGCAATCTGATTGACTATTACAAGAACAAGCTAGTCATTCCTCCAGGAGCCATCAAGATAAGTGATCAGGTCCCCTCAGGGCAAACCCCCTTCCAAGACTAAGACTCAAGGAGAATTCACATGAGAAGGCATGTGGTCTTGCTGAGGAACACGTTGGTCACTGATAAGGGGAAGTGGGGGAAAAACAGCAATGAAGTTGTGAGCTAAATCTGATCACATTCACGACCATGACCTGGGTTGAGACCTGGTTAGCCAGCAGTATGGCGAGGACTGGAGACTCCTGGGACCAGGGACAGGGACATGGCCACAGAGGAGTAGAGTGGAGAGTGAAGTATCAAGCTGATAGGACATGAGGGGAGATGTGCAACAACACCCATACTTGCAAATAGTGCCCATTTGACCCAGCTTCACTGGCTGGATGGGTAGAAGTCAACTAGAGGAAGAAAGAAGAGGGGGGAAAAAGTAATCCACTGAAAGGACAAGCAGACCAGCCTGGCATGGCTTGAAGAAACAGAAGATACTTCTTGAAAGAAAGACCAGCAGGAAAAAAAAAAAAAAAAAAAAAAAAAACACAAGAGAAGTAAAGAATGGGTAGAAAAGAGGCAAAGGATTATTTTAAATCACCCAAAACATCATGACCCCTTTTCCAGGATCTAGGCCTATGGCAGAGTTCCACTAAAACTTTTGACTTAAAGGAAAACTGTATACCCTGCAACTCAATGATTACCCAATCAGTCAGTCCCTAAAGGGACTTAAAACCAATTGCTTAGCTGATTTTACACAGGACTACTAAAATTTTCAGAGTTATCAGACACATTTGAGCATTATTAAGGACTTCTGTTTGACTTGATACAGAAATCTGGGAATTTGAAATGTCACCTTGCTCCTGCATCCCACCTTTAGAGCACGGCATATAAAAACCTGAAATTAAATAGAATCTTGGCTCAGATATTGCTCACAGTAGCTCTACAAGTCCACAAATGCCCCGAAGTCCATTTCCCAAAATAATAGGCTCAGCAAATAGAAATGGTTTTGTTGTTAAGTGCCACTGAGTCGGTTCTAACTCATAGTGATCCTGTATAGGGTTTCTGAGGATGTAACCCTTTGCTGGAG
>NW_006408753.1:2526673-2531262 GCF_000296735.1 Chrysochloris asiatica
ATGGTGGTTCAAGCTCACCAGTCGCTCTTCAGAAACCCTGTATAGGGTCTCTATGGGTCGGATCCAATTTGACGGCACTTAACAACAACAACAATGCTACCAGAGCTCCTGCACATTGGCGTATATACCCCTAAATTGTGTCCTTGGCTGGAGGGTTAGAACTATCATGATGAGGTGGATCAGATGGAAGCCTCTGTAACAATCCACTGAATGTAAGTTACTAAATTCAAAACATGATTTCATTATACAGAATTGGCAGAGTTAGTGCTATCTTTTAAAACATAAAAGATGCAGGAGTCTTCATCATATTTCCATTTAATTCCTAAGTCTCAACAGCATTTAACAACAACAGCAAAACCTCTGTAACTGTCAAATAGATCTTGAACAAAAGTGAACAATCACAAAACTCATCAAGGGATAACAAGTATGAATTACACATTTTGTAACAGTTGTGGTATTTTTGCTAGAAAAGATAAACCTGCCTCCAGGTACTTGATAGAATCTCCTGGTCTGATGAATGAGTTATTTTCTAATCTTATCAGCAAGTAGGTTAAGAAGTACTTCATATTCATATCATACTGAGAAAAGTCACATTTCTATCTTTCCCCAAGCTCTGTTAACACTCTGTCATAAAGCCATCCACTAGACCTACATTGTTGGAACATTCCACAAGAAGTCACAATAGTCCATTGAATCAATTTCATCATGCCAACTGGATGAATCAGTAGCAATGCATTGGAGACATCCCTATAACAAATATTCTTCCAAAAGTGAGAGATAAGACCTACAGAGAATCAGGGCTGTCAAGTCAGTGACATGAGGCTTGGTGCCCCAAGACATGCTGGAACATGCACAAAATAAAGGACAAATGATTACTTATTGCAGTGCTCAAAACTTAGAAGGAAGTTTTTAAAAATTATCTTCAGCAAAATTTTACTTGTGTGTGATACTTTTTATATTGTTTGGTTGTTTCTGCATTCCACTGGGTCAGCTTTCTTGGGACTGGAGGACTAAGGTGTGTCTGTCCATGTTGCTGTTGTTAAGTGCTGTCAAGTAGGTTCTGACTCACAGTGACCCTATAGAGGCTTTCCAAGGACTGGCTGGTGGATTTGAACTTCAGCAGTCCAGTACTTAGTCCAGAGCACTATGTCATTTTGTCTATAGAATCCTCTAGTATTACAACTCAAGGCTTGAGTTTTTTCTTCAGTTCTTTTAGACTGGGAAACGCTGAACATGTTCTTACCATTCGATTTTCTGACTCCAGGTATTTGCACATATTATAATACTTTACCTTGTCTCCTTCAGCTGCCCTTCGATATTTTCTGTGCAGTTCTTTTATTTTCAGCTGCTTTAGTGTCTCCGAATTAAAAAACAAGTTTCAGTCTTTTAGACATCCATTTTGGTCTTTTCTTTCTTTCCTATCTTTTTAATGATCCTTTGCTTTTTTCATGTATGATGTTCTTGATATCAACCCACAATTCCTCTGTTCGTTATCTAATGCATCAAATCTGTTCTCAAGGTAGTCTCTAAATTCAGGTGAAATACAGTAAAGGTAATATTTTGGCTCTTGTAATTCTTTGAATTTTCTTCACCTTCAGCTTGAACTTCATATAGGCAATTGATGATCTGTTCCCAAGTTGTTCCCTGACCTTGTTTTTGTGACGTGATTGTGTTTCTCCACTGACTCTCTCCACAGATGTAGTCAATTTGATTCCTGCTCCGGTAGCATAGTGGTTATGAATCAGGCCGCTAACCTCAGGGTCAGCAGTTCAAAACTACCAGTTGTTTTGTGGGAGAAAGATGAGGCTCTCTGCTCCCGTAAAGATTTACAGCCTCGGAAACCCTGTACAGGGTCGCTATGAGTTGGAACCGACTCCACGGCACATAACAACAATAATATATCACATATGGCAAAGTCCATTCATGTTATGGAAAAGAGTATTTGCAATGAGGAAGTCATTCGTCTTGCAAGATTCTATCACACTATCTCCAGCATCATTCCTGTCACCAAGGCTTTATTTCCAACTAGGAATTCTACCTCCTTTTTGTTTCCAATTTTCACACTCCAATCACCAGTAATTAGAAAAGCATTCCAACTAGATTCAGAAGGGAAAATGGAATGTGAGATTTCAATACAGAAATCAGATAGGTCTTGGCTGAGAGCAGAGAATATCATAAATATGTTTATTTGTGCTTTATTGACTATGCAAAGGTATTCAACACTGCAAATCATAATAAACTGTGGATAACATTGTGAAGAAGAATGAGAATTTCAGAACAGTTAATTAGTGCTTGTAAGGATCCTGTACATAGATCAAGTGACAGTTGCTTGAATAGAACAGGGGAATATTGCTTATTATGAAATCAGGAAAGGCATGCATCAGGGTTGTATCCTTTCACCATACTTATTCAATCTATATGATGAGCAAATAATCCAAGATAAACTGGATTATATGAAGAAGAACGTGGCATCATGATTGGAGGATGATTTATTAACAACCTTTGATATGCAGATGACACAGCCTTGCTTGCTAGAATGGAAGAATACTGATAAAGATCAAAGACTACAGCCTTCAGTATGAATTGCACGTCAATGTGAAGAAAACAAATATCCTCACAACTGGACCAATAAATAACAACATGAAAAATGGAGAAAAGATTGAAGTTCTCAAAGATACCATGTTACTTGGATCCATAATTAATAGTCATGACAGCAGCAGTCAATAAATCAAAGGACATATTACACTGGGTAAACTGTTGTTGCAAAAGACCTCTTTAAAGAATTAAAATGCAAAGATGTCACTTAGAGGACTGTGGTATGTCTGACCCAAGCTATGATATTTTAAATTACCTCACATGAATGAAAAAGCTGGATAATGAGCAAAGAAGACTGTAGAAGATTAGATGCATTTGAATTATGATGTTGGTGAAGAATACTGAAAGTACCATGGACTGCCAGGAGAACAAACAATGATTTCCGGACGAAGTATGGCAGGACTGTTCCTTAGAAGCAAGGATGGCAAGACTTCATCTCTCATAATGTGGACATGTTGTCAAGAGGGAACAGTCCCTGGTAAAGGACATCTGGCTTCATAAAGTGGACGGTCAATAAAAATGAGGAAGATCCCCAACAAGCTGGATTGACACATTGACAGCAATAACAGTGTCTACTAATATAACAACAATTATGAGTATGGCTCAGGACCCAGTCATGTTTCCTTCTGCTTTATAGAAAGTCTCTTTGAGTCAGAAATGACTATACAATCTCTAACAATACCAAAACAGAAAGCTAGTTGTGAAGTGCTGTCGAGTCGGTTCCAACCCATAATGATCCTGCATAGGGTTTCCGAGGAGCAGCTAGTGAGCTTGAACCACTGACCTTGCAGTTCAAACAGCGTTGCAGTCTGGCGCATTAACCCACAGTACCACACCAGGACTCTTTTTCAGACACAGGACGCAGTATATTCCACATAAGTTTCTGTTCTAATCCATATGTTAGGCAACATAAATGTTCACACTCATCAGTGGAAACTAACTATATAGTTAAATGCTGTTGAGTCAGTTCCCACTCATAGTGACCCTGTATATGGCTTCCAAGGAGCAGCTAGAGAGTTTGAGCTGCCAAGTCTGTGGTTCAAATGACCTTGTGGTCCAGTGTTTTATCCTACAGAACCACACCAGAACTCCCTATAGTAGTACTAAACACCTAGTTGACAGAATGACTTTAATAGTTGCCATTAACCAGTCTCTTTAGTTGGTAATCCAGTACTGGTATAATAGTCATGTGACTAGTAACTTCGGTGATATGAAGAAAACTACACATAAGTTCAAAAGTCTAGGACTCCTGTTTCCAAGACTGATCTATGTATCACTACTACACAATATCCCATCTTCCAGAAACTATGACAAACAATAAACTTCCAAATAACACCATTCTACCAGGAAGTCAACAAGGTACTTGATGCTGGCCCAATAGATCAATGGTATGGCCAATAGTATGGCCAGTTGAAGGTAAAAATAAGTTGCATAGTAAGACCTAGTAAGACATGAAAGCATACAAAGTTGGAATTTCCTTTTCTAGGATGTATACTTATTTTAAATATAATGACATAATAGGGTTTTGTGTTTCCAAGAGGTAGAATGCATGGGTCTGAAAATAAGACTAAAAATAGGTATTAATCACTATCACTCTCAATGACTGACTTGGAAAGTCTGTGCTTTCCAGGTCCATATCTCGGGGCTCTGTTTGTGTAAAGATTATGGTTGACATGGGTACTTGAGGCAATCTGTTAGAAGGGACCAGGGATGACTGACCATGTTGGTGCTGTTTTTATTAATTGCCAATGAGTCAATTCTAACTAATAACAACCCTATAAAAGGTTTCTGAGGAGCAACTAGTGGATTTGAACCATCAACTATAAGATTAACAGTCCAGTGCTTATCCTACAGAGCCATATCAAGCCTCACGTGGTTACAGGGCTAATTACTCCTGAAATTCAGGAAGAGGTAGAGCTCTTGTATAAGACAAGAGGACTATGTTTAACACCAAGTGAAACAACTGAGTGTCTCCTGCTACTCCCCTGGGATAT
>NW_006408753.1:2531812-2557463 GCF_000296735.1 Chrysochloris asiatica
GATAGATAGATAGATCTAAGCAGCATAATTGACTAAAGCAAACACTGTGCTTCACCACCTATCTTCTCTTCTAAGTTACTTATTATTTTGATAGTTGCTAGAATGCTATTGACTGATAGAGCAGCTTTACCTGAAGTCCTACTTACTTTCCAGGTGCATCCTACAGCTGATACTGGTGAATGCAAACAGATAAAGTCTTGGCCCAGTTGTACCCTTTCAGAACTCTGAAAGGTTATTCTAGATCCAGAGCTCTCTGTGGGGTTGGCTAACAACTTTATTGTGAATGAATCAGAGCACAACTTTGGTACCTTTTAATTCTCCTTACTTCCCTTTCCTTGCAGGTGTTAATTCCAAGAGCACTACATAATCAAGATCCTTCACTAATTTTCACCTGGTAGTCTGCTTTCCAGGGAGCAGACATGCAACATTAATAGCTTGAAAACAAACATGCAAAAAATGAAAATCAACAAAGCAAAAAAGATCTTCCTTTGAAATGATTACTAAAAATAATAAATGACTAATAAATAGTAAATATCATTTGATAAAAAAAATACAAAAAGCATAAATAAACAGTATGAGGAATAAAAAGTGAACATCATTACAGATTCTGTTAAAATATACTAAAAAGATATCATGAACAACTTCACCCTAATAAAATGTTTAGTGAAGCTAACATAGACAGATTTCATGGGAAACTCAATATACCAAAACAGACATTAGGAAAACAATTGTTGCTATGTTTAGTATCGGTCAAGTCAGTTCTGCATAATGCATATGCATAATGAACTCATGCATAACAGATCAAAGCATCACCCAGCCCTGTGCCATCATCACAACCACTGTGGTGCTTGAACTCATTGCTGCAGCCTCTGTGTCAATGCAAACATGGTTTAGTTTGTTGGCTGTTGCTTCTGTGGGCATTGACTATGGTTCAAATAATATGTAATCCTTGACAACATCAGCATTTTCTATTTATCACGGTGTTACTTATTGGTCCAGTTGTAAGGATGTTTGTTCTATGTTTAGGTCTAATACATGCTAAAGGCTGTAATCTTCGATCATTGATCAATAAGAGCTTAAAGTCCTCTTCACTTTCAGCAGGTGAGGTTCTGTCATCTGTATACTGAAGGTGGTTAATTAGTCTTACTAGAAGTCTAGTACTCTTTTCATCTTAATATAATTTATTTTCTTTCACTGTGTGCTTAAATTACAGACTGAATGCATATGGTGAAGGGATACAATTCTGATGCACCTGATTTTAAACCATAAAACCCTTTGGTGAAAATATTGAAAAGTACACAAAAATTGAACAAATCTGTAGAAAAAAATATAGCCTATCAAAATTTACAAAGACTTAGTAATATAATTTGAGCCACTGTTCAAAAATCTAATAAACACTAGTTTAAATGGTTTAATCCTGAAATCTTTCAAAACTTTGAGGAACAAATTACGTAAATTTAAATAAATCATTTAAATTCCTTGCAAAATCTTTCAGAGACTAGAAAGTATGAGAATGCTTTCCAACTCCTCCAGATTATAAATACTTGAAACTAATAATATGATATGTCACTCTAGATGAAAGTCAGTTTGAACCACAAGATTGGCAGTTCAAACTCTCTAGCCGGTCCTTGGAAATCATAGGGTTGCTATTATTCAGAACCAACTTGACAGCACTTAATAACAAGCAACACCAATAATATGAAAAAGGAAGTTACAAATTGTTAAACGGTAAAATTCCTAAATAAAATGTTGGGAACTTGAATCTAACAATGATTAAAACATGTTAGACAATTTCACATTAAAATTTTAATTAATATAATTTATATTACAATAATGGTGTTGCACTGTAGGATAAGCACCGGACCACAAGATCAGTTTGAACTGCAAGGGTGGCAATTCAAACTCACCAGCAGCTCGTCAGAAATGTTATGCAGGGTCGCTATGAGTTGAAACTGACTCAACAGCACTTAAAAACAACAACAAATGTATTATAGAGAAATCTTATTTAATGACATTAGCTGAAGAAAAAATAGTTGGTAAAATTTTACACTCATGTCTTATAAAAAATGTTAGCCAAATAAGTGTAGACACATTTAAACTGAGAAAAGATCACTAGTCAAATACTCTAAAAATAATTTATAATGGTGAAATGTTAGAAAAAGGTGGTCCTTTATTTGTTTTGTGAGATCTTTTGTTATTGTGTAAGAGGAAAAGTTGTTGGCAATTGTCTTCCCCATCATCCCATTTGAGGGCCTTGTGGCTTTCAGGTTCCAATATTGAGTTTGACCCAGTGGGATCTGTGAGTGTCTAGGATGGTACGCCACATGCTGCATGAGAAAGTTAGACTCACTTGGGAAGGACAGAAAACAAATAGAATTTACTAGGAAGAGATCCCAGAGAGCATAACTCAGCATGGCATGGTGCAGGACTACACAGGGGACTATAGAGGAGACAAGGCTACAAGAAACATGAATTGTAATGGTGGGGTTATGAATGATAAGCAGGGTGGGGACTCAGAGGTTAATGCATGTTGAATTCCTATTGGTAAGTTTAAAAGTTCTTAGTGATTATGGAAAAAGGGACACCTTGTAAGCGCACCTATTTGGAGCATGGCCAGGTGTTAGGTGTGTGGAGTTGGTGCCGATTCATAACAACTCTATCTTCAATGGATGAAAAAATTGCCTGGTTCTGTGACATCCTCACAATTTTTGTTATGTTTGAGCCTATTGTTGCTGCCACTGTGTCAGTCCATCTAACTGAGTGTCTTCCTCTTTTTCGTTGACATTCCACTTTACCAAGCATGATGTCCTTCTCCAGGGCCTGCATCTTCCTGACAACATGTTCAAATTAAGAGAGAAAAAGTTTTGCTGTTGTCATTTCTAAGGAACAATTTTGCTGTACTTCTACCAAAACAGATTTGTTCTCTGGCAGTCAATATGCTTCTTTAACACCATTACTCAAATTCATCAATTTTTCTACAGGCTTCCTTATTCACTATCCAACTTTCACACATATATGAGGCAATCAACAGTATCATGGCTTGGGTCAGGTGCACCTTGGTTCTCAAAATGACATCTTTGCTCTTTAGCATTTTAAAGAGGTCTTTTGGAGCAAAGTTGCCTAATGGAATACATTGTTTTCTTTCTTGACTGCTGCTTCCATGAGCATTGACTGTAGATCCAAGTAAAATGAAGTTTTTGACAAGTCTTCAGTCTTTTCTCCATTTATCATGATGTTACCTAACAACTAGATCAATAAATACCATCATGATAAATAGAGAAAAGATTGAAGTTGTCAAAGACTTCATTTTGTTTCGACCCATTATCAATAGTCATTAAAGTAGTAGTCAAGAAATCAAATAACATATTGCATTAGGAAAATCTGCTCCAAAAAAATCTCTTTAAAGTGTTCAAGTCCCTAGAGGAGGACATCATGCTTTTTAAAATAGAGATCATCAAAAAAGAGTAAGACCCCCAAGGAGATGGATTTGCACAGTGGCAGCAGCAGTGGGCTCAAGCATAACAATTGTGAGGCTGGCGCAGGACTGAGCAGTGTATCATTCTGTTGTGAGTAGGACCACGAAGAGTTGAAACCAACTCAGTAGGACCTAAGAACAGCACCACCTATTTGTGTAGTTGTGAGTGTCATGGCCCAATGCTCTGGACTTGAGACTTGGCTCAATGTCAGAAAGGGATAAGACTAGCAAAGTCTGTCTCCTTGTGAAGCGAGACAAAGACCAGCAGACAAAAACTTCAGCAAAACACTAAGCTTATTACAGCATAGGACTTTCCCAGAAGAGTATGCACTGGTTTACCTTGCGAGTGAGGATAGACATGGTAGAATCAGGGATTTGAACATTAAAGACAATTGTTTTCATCTTGGTTTTGGGTACACTCCTTCTAGGGGCAAGGCTGTAGCCACCTTTCACTGATTATGTCTTAACAAATGAGATGAATATTCATCTGATTTTTAATAAAGGGGTACAGGCTTTTCGGAAATGGTGTGCTACCCCTTTCTGTTTCCTTCATGGTTGACTGCATCTGGTATTATTTTCTCTGACTGGCTGGTTCTGCTTGGTCGTTTGGCCAGTAAAGTTCATTCCCTTTGTGGTTGATTGCACCTGGTATTGTTCTACCATGGTCTCAGATTCTGCTTCGTTTACCCCCTTATCCTTGCCCACAAATTGATGGTGGACCCTGCATGGGATATCAGCCCAATTCTTTACCCTGCATCTGTCAACCACCCAATTCGTACCCTGCTCCCTTCCTCTCACCCAGTACTTATCAATGAGGATTTTAGTTTTCTTTATATTGAAGTGCAATCCATACTGAAGGCTGCAGTCTTTGATCTTCTTAAGTATGTCAAGTCTTCATCACTCCCAGCAAGGTTGTGTCATGTGCATATCTCAGGTTGTTGAGTCTTCCTCCAACCCTGGTGCCATATTCTTCTTCATATAGTCTAGATTCTCAGATTATTTGTTCAACAAACATTAAATAGTTATGATAAAAAGATTCAACCCTGGTACACACCTTTCCTGATTTTAAACCATTCAGTATCCTTTTGTTCTATTCAAACAACTGTTATTTGGTGTATGTATAGGTTCCTCATGAGCACAATTAGGTATTTTAGAATATGCATTTTTTGCAATGTTATCCATAATTTTTTATGATGCACACAGTCAAATGCTTTTACATAGTCAATAAAGCACAAGTAAATATCTTTGAAGTATTTATTGCTTTCAACAACATCTATCTGATATCAACAATGATATCCCTAGTTCCACATTCTCTTCTGAACGTGACTTGAGTTTTTGATAGCTGTCAATGTACTGCTGCAATAATTTTTAAATTATCTTTAGCAAAATTTTACTTTTATTTTATATTAATGATGTTGTTTAGTGAGTTCTACATTCCTTTGGGTCATCTTTCTTTAGCATGGTCACAAATATGAATCTCTTCTAAATGGTTCACTAGCTAGTTGTTTCCCAAATTTCTTGATAGAGATAATTGAGTGTTCTCAGTGCTGTATCAGTTTGTTGAAACATTCCAATTTGTATTCTGTCAATTCCAGGAGGCTTGCTTTCTTTTGTCAATGCTTTCTGTGCTATTCTGACCTCTTCCTTCAGTACCACTGGTTCTTAATCATATGCTACTTCTTGAAATGGTGGAGCACTGAAGGACTCTTTTTGGTACATCTTCCATCTTATTTTGATGCTTCATGTACCATTCAATATTTTGCCCATAGAATTATTCAGTATTGCAACCTGAAGCTTGAATTTTTCCTTCAGCTTTCTTATCTTGGGAAATGAGCATTGTCTTACCTTTTGGTTTTCTAACTCCATGTCATTGCACACTTCATTATAATATTTACTTTGTCTTCTCGAGCTGCCCTATGAAATTTTCTGTTCAGCTCTTTTGCTTCATCATTTTTTCTCCTCACTTTAGTTTTTCTATGTTCAAGAGCAAGTTTTCAGAGTGTATTCTGACATCCATTTTGGTCATTTCTTTCTTTCTTTTCTGCCTTTTCAATGACCTGTTGCTTTATTCATTTATGATATTCTTGATGTCATCTGACAACTCTCTGGTCTTCAGTCACTAGTGTCTATTGCATCAAATTTGTTATTGATATGGTCTCTCAATTCAAGTGGAATATATTGAAGGTCATATTTGGCTCTCATTGACTTGCTTTCATTTTCTTAAGCTTCAGCCTGAACTTGCATATAAGCAACTGATGGTCTGTTCCATACTCAACTCTTAACCTTGTTTTGGTTGATGATATTGGGCTTCTCCATTCTTTCTTTCCACAGATGTAGTTGAGTTGATTCCTGTGTGTTCCATTTGGTGAGGTCCAAGTGTGCAGTCACTATCTATGTTGGTGAAAAACAATATTTGCTATAAATAAGTCATTGGTCTTACTAATACCTATCATATGACCTCCATCGCCATTTCGATCCCCAAGACCATATTTTCCAACTACAGATCCTTCCTTTGTTTCCAGATTTGCATTCCAAGTACCAGTAATTACCAATGAACCTTGCTTGATTGCATATTTAATCAATTTCATACTTTAAAAAAATGGCAGAATTCTTCGATTTGATCATTAATGTCCTTAGTGGATGTGCATAAATTTCAATAATGATGGTATTAACTGGTTTTTCTTGTAGGCATATGAATGCTATTACAGACAGCATTTTACCTCAAGGTAGATCTTGAGATTTTCTTTTCATGAAGAATGGGATGCCATTCCTCTTCAATTTGTCATTTCCACACAGTAAATAATTTGATTGTTGAATTCAAAATGGTCCATAACCATCCATTTCAACTCACTAATGCCTAGAATATTGATCTTTATGCATTCCATTTCTTTTTATAGTTTATACTTTCCATGTTCTGAGTATTAATGGATATTTACAAATGCTTTCTCTCATTTTAAGTTGTGATTCTTCAGGTCTCAAAAGTTTTGGTTCATCCACCTCAACTCGAAGTTGAGGAAGCAGCTCTTCCTCAATTGTTTTTGTGTGCATTCCAATCTGAAAGGCTCATCTTCCAGCACTGTACCTGATGATGTTCTGCTGCTTTCCATAAGGTTTTCAGTAGCTAATGTTTCAGCATTAGGTCTGCCTCTCCTTCTTCTTAATCTTAGTCTGGAATCTTCCCTGAAACCTGTCCACCATGGATGACTCTGCTTGTATTTAAAATGCCAGTGGCATAGATTTCAGCATCATAACAACATACAAACCACCACAGTAAAACAAACTGACACACAAATGATAGACTAGGTAACTATGCTGTTGTTAACTGCCAATGAGTCAGTTCTAACTCACAGTGACCTTGTGTAGGGTTTCTGAGGAGCAATTGGTGGATTTGAACTGCCACCTTGCTGTTCAAATTGATCTTGTGGTCTAGTGCTTATCCTACAGCACCACACCAGTACTTCTAGGTAACTATAGTAACTGAGAAAGTGTGTTTGTAAGATAGTAATGGACTCCTAAAAGGAGCTCTGGTGGTACAATGGATTATAAACTGGGATGCTAACTGAAAGGTCAGTAGTTTGAATTTGCCAGTCACTTCATGGGAGAAAGATGAGGCTTTTTCCACAAAGATTAATAGCCTCAGAAACTTTACACAAGGTTGCTATAAGTCAGAGCCAACTCAGTGGCACAAAACCACCACCACCACCAATGGGTTCCTATCATAGGAAATTATATGGAACATTTCTGTGAGGGCAAATTAGAAGGTACAACTGCTGAGCTATTTTGTGACAAAATAAAAATAGTAAAATAGAAATTGTTGAGTTTATTAGAAGGAATAAATGGATGCTTAAGCACTAAACAATGCAAACTATAAGCTGGTCTTATGGCAGTCTCCCATGGAATAGGTTCATGAGAGTTAGACTCTAGCTAATGAACCAACTGAGGAAACACAAGGTTTTACATGTAGCCTTATTTATTTATTTAATTGTAGATATTTATTATCTTTATTTTTGGGTTCAAATTATGAAGGATGCTTTGAATAAATATATATATGGGCACACATTTTCCTTTTTGCCTCAAGCTCCAGTATTATTAGTTATAATACATTAAACAGCATTATTATTGACCCTGGATTTTTCTAGTACTGCTCTACCTTCATTATTTTTTCCCATAAAATGATAGTCTACATTTGTTAGATTTCATCACTTCCTTCCCCAGCACTGTCTCTGCTATAGGCTCATCCATCTCCCTTTTAAATCATGATTTTTAAATACGGAACAACATACCTTAGGGAATTATGAAATAGGTGAAGAATTTTTAATAGCACTTCAGATTCCCATTTCATAACATTTTGCTACCTTATTATACCTGAACATTAATTTTTTAAATAATGTTTTTATACTGTCATCATCTCTAAACATCAAGGTACCATGGAATAAAATCATTCACTCTGAGATGTAATCAGTTTAGAGCACTGTACATATAAGAAGTCTTCAAAAAGTATGGAAAGAATCCATTATCTTTTAATTCAATTTTTCCACAAATGTTTTGAAGCCCACTCATACTCTACACAGAAGTTGTTTCTGTTTTAATATATGGTTTTGTGCCTAAAACAAACACGAAAGTATCACAACAGAAATAAGTAGCAACATTTCCTAAGAGGGTCAAGAGTTTTATTTACCAAAATTATGTACCTAGATGTGGACATTAAGGCAGCTTTCCAAGAAAATAGAATTTTTGAAGTCTTAATTAAATCAAAAATATGCAATGTGTGCCAAAGCTACAAAAGACTTCAAAAGTCTCTTAATCTGCCAAATGTTTCCCAATTTGAGCATGAATTTTATTACCTCCATGAATGTCATATCCTACTCCCTGAAACCTACATGACTGGCATTGAGAAACAGGAGAGACATATGGTGTTAGGCGTTACGTGCAAATTTTTACCAACAGTATGACAAATAGACTTTACTGAACTAAAAGGGTATTTCCTAGTAGCTAAATCCTACGAATGAGAATTAGAATGGCTGAATTTTTCATGTAAAAACTTGTTTTTTTCTCCACTTAATGAGTTTGGAGAAGAGATTTGGGATGATAATGGACAGCATATTCTTAGCACTTACTAGGTCACTAAGTCTCTTCTATGGAGTATCTCACTGGCTCCTCACAACCAAACCCACTGCCATTGACTAATTCCAACTCCTAGCGACTCTATAGGGCAGAGAACTACCCTATGGGGTTTCCAATACTGTGTGGCCTGTAGGTTTGAGCCACTAACCTTTAGTTTAGCAAATGAGCACTTAACCACGGTGCCACCAAGGCTTTTATCTCCTCACAATAGTCCTACTGAATCTCTTTTTGAATATTTTAAGGAATCATGGGGGGTGTTGTGTGTTAAACTTTGGATTGAGAACTGCAAGGTCAGCTGTTTAAATCCCAACCTGCCCCACTGGTGAAAGATGAGGCTTTCTGATCCCATAAGATTTATAGTCTCTGCAATCCTAAGGAGCAGTTCTACTCTGCTCTACAGGGTCACTATGAGCTGGAATCAACCCAGTGACGGTGGCAGTGGGTTGCGTTTTTTACAAATCTGGAAGCTGGGAGATATGTGATTATAGAACTTGCTCAAGTCTAAGCAGGTAGAAGATAGAGGGAAACCCATGAGATGTGCGCACACTGCTGGGTCAAGTCAGGACATATCCTATTCTTAACATTCTCTTCTGAATTCTTAATATTACCATGATCAAATTAGAGTATATAATTATTCTCTTTCTGTCCTCCTTTCACTCATCAACTCATCAATTCTTTGAGACTTGGAAAGCATAAATTATTTTTATATAATATAATAGCAATCTGCATCTCTTAAAAGAGCATTGAAAAAAAAAAGCCATTGAGCATCTTTATATGCCACATAAATATCAGAGAACTGAGTATCTCTGAGGGTTGTTCTTCCCCCTTATCAATTCTAAGGAATTCTACATGCACTCCAGGTTCCAGCTGCGATGCTTTACCAGGTTACTTTAATTTGAAGTAGAAATGGCTTGTTCCTTTTTTCCATGAAGTGTGGCATTGTGGATTAATGCACTGGACTGCAAAGTCAGTTTGAACCACAAGGTTGGTGATTCAAGCTCAACATCCGCGCCTCAGAAACCTTATACAGGGTCTCGCTATGGGTGGGAACCGACTCAAAGGCACTTAACAACAAAGTAAACAATAGGCAAAAGAAAACAATACAAAAGGTTCATTTACACAACAACAAACCTAATAAATAAAAACATACAATTTCAAAAGAGAATTACGTGAAAGTTCTCCTTTATATAAATATAAAAATGTTCACCTAAACATCACACTTACTCACACAGAGCAAATGGATCAGAGTGCAATACTAGTTAAATAACACAAGTGTTGTCCATTATAATGAAATGTAACAAGTACCAAAGGCACAATAATCACAAAACATTTGGAATCCATAACCTACTAAAATGCAGGCTACCAGCCAAATGCCACAACAGTTTCAAACACCAGGCAGCTTAGGTTTATGATTTGAAATTGATAATGCATAATTTCCAAAGAGCTCCAGGTAGGTAAACAGTGGTGATGCAATGAGTTATTTATGCCAAGTATTTATTTCTTTGCTGTCTGATTGCTTCAGCTCCCTAGAGGTTAGGAGTCTATCACCTGCTGTTGCTTAGCTGCTAAGATCAGACACTGAAACACAGATGGAGTGCCTCTGTTCTCAGGGCTGCTGCTTCACAGAGATAAGGCAGCCAGTTGGAGGAGTACTCAGCTTTGCCTCCCAATGAAAAAGCCTGAACAGCCATCAATAATAAACAGCTACTTCTTGACTGTTATGTTAAACAACACTGCCTTGCAAACCCAGGTGAAGTCTGATGAAATAGGAGCTATTTAAATCCCTTGAAATGCCTATGGCTTCATTAGTTCACGTCTTTGTGTTGTTCTCTCTCTCTCCTATTGTTCTTTTAGCTTAGCTCCCAACTAACTACTGCCAAAAAGGCAATTATTTTAAAACTTGG
This sequence comes from Chrysochloris asiatica, assembly GCF_000296735.1. Taxonomy (NCBI): domain Eukaryota; kingdom Metazoa; phylum Chordata; class Mammalia; order Afrosoricida; family Chrysochloridae; genus Chrysochloris; species Chrysochloris asiatica. Next base: position 2,542,316 of record NW_006408753.1, read on the forward strand.
TTGAAATATTGAGCCACATTTCTTTCCCAGGTGCCTGGAATATGTTTGTTGAGCTATTCTTAAACCACCCTTGTCATTGTGTTGTCATTCACAGTATTATATCTCTGAGTGTGAGAACATTGCAAGTGTGCTAGGCCCATCCAGGTACATGTATGATGCCTTTTTGTTGTCTGGCAGTTAAAATAAGCCACCTCCCAGAAGCCAATAAAAGGTAGCTACTGTCCTAAACATAAAATTATATTGATAAGAACTTATACAGTTATTAATTTATATACAAAGATAATTAAACCCTTTCTTACCTCTTGAAGAGTGATAGAAATAGTGAGTTGTGCCTATAAATAGTGATCAGATATCCTAGGTGACATCCACCTTTATTTTCTGTAAAACAACACATGGAAGGTGCTTAGCACAGTGAGCAGCACACAATCAAAACTCTAATTCCTGCAAATATTACAAAGGTATTTTTAGTTCTTCCCCATCTTACAGATAGTTGAATAAGATGTTTAGTGACTAAATTTATCTCTGAGTTTTGATTCTCTTGAGATTATTGGGTAATAAAAGCTGAGATTAATTTCATCTGCACTTCTCTGTCATTTTGAGCTTTATTGGGAACACTGAGTACAGGTATACCTTATTAGACAGAACACTCAGAAAATTGCTGTCATAGGGTTGTTACCTAGAGAGAGTAGATATGCATCATCTGAGTTCATTTTACATATTTTAAATATTGTTTTGGGGTACTGTAAATTCTTTTCCAACTCACAGAATGGTGTGGTACTATAGGATCAGCACTGGGTTGCAAACCACAAGGTCAGGAGTTCAAACCTACTCCTTGGAAACCTTATACAGGCAGCTCTGAGTCAGAACCAACTCGATGATACTTAACACCACCACCAACAGCATGCAATTTTCTTGGCTATAATTTCTACAGAAGCAGATCACCAGGCTTTCCTTTGGTGGAGCTGCTAGGTGGGTTCAAAGCACCAACCTATGAATTAACAGATGAGTGCTTAACTGCTGGGCTGCCATATACTTCTATTTTAATGAGTGAGTCTCCCATTGTTTCCTTGATTTCTCTTACAATTCTAGGGTTCTATCCTTTATTGTTGAAATAGCATTTTGATTCCTACATTTAGCCTAATTAAGCTATGTCTTACTAAAACTGATTGTTCTAGAAATAGTTAAACATGATCCATTAAAGACTGTGCCACAAATTCATACGTTGTCACACAGCAAGGTAATTTACGTGAATGAAGCTTAGTTTTCTTTTGTTAAGCTTATATAATTTTACCTAGATGTTTAAACCACTCTGCGAAATGTAAATTACAGAGCATTGTGTGACCTTAAATATTATTACTAGTTTATTAAAATTATTTTCAAACATTTGTGTATTCATATATGTGTATGCATAAATTTTAAATGTTAGCTTAATTATAAGGTGTTAAGTTCTTTGTAATTCTTAGGAGGAAATTATTTTTTCAGATGAATGCATTCCTAATTTTATAATAAAATCCAATTAGAAAATAGCTCTATAGAGCTCTTTAAGCAGGCCATATCCTTCATTGAAAAGCTAAATGCTAGGGTGCAACCATAAGTTTCTATGGCTTCCTACTACAGTTCTCCCAAGTTCATTAGGATAGCTGGAAGAGTAGATTTTCCTCTGTGCAGCAATATTTAATCAAACTTCAGTACCTTTATCCTTTTTTCACAGATGTCCATGATTTCACCCATGGACTCTGTGGCTGTTTAGGTCCCTCCACCTCCTGTTTCTCCAGCTTAACCTCCTCCCAGGGCCCTAGTCACTAAAACCAGCAGCAGAGGTTATGTCAGCAGTTTAAAGAAGTATCTTTTCTGATCCTGTATTTCCATTTTTCTCCTGAAACTGGTATCTGTGGTAGCAACTCTTAGAAAACTCTCTATGTCTTCTGTTAACTCTATCTCTTCTGTTGTTGTTAGGTGGCATCAAGTTGGTTCTGACTCATAGCCACTGTGTGTACAATAGAAGAAGACAATGCCTGGCCCTGCTCCATCCTCACAATTGTTGTTAAGTCTGACCCCATTGCTGCTGTCACTGTGTCAATCCATCCTCTTTTTCACTGAGCCTCCACTTAACCAACCATGATGTTCTTCTCTATGGACTTGTGTCTCCTGATACCATGTCTGAAATATGAGAGATGGAATCTCACCATCCTGGCTTTTAGGATTTCTGGTTGCACTTCTTCCCAAGACAGATTTGTTTGTTCTTCTGGCAATCAATGATACATAAAAATATTTTGCCAAAACCATAATTCAAATTTATTAATTCTACTGTCTTCCTTATTCCACATGCCTAAGAGGTACTTGAAAAGACCATGGCTTGGATCTGGCATTCTTTAGTTCTCAAATTGACATCTTTGCTCTTGAATAATTTAAAGAGCTCTTGTTGAGCACATTGTTTGTCTTCTTGACTACCGCTTACATGAGTGCTGACTGGATTCAAGTAAGATGAAGTCTTTGAGAACTTCAGTATCTTCTCCATTTATCTTGATGTTATTCATTGATTCAGTTGTGAGGAATTTTTTTTTTTTTTTACACTGAGGTGCATTCCATACTGAAATCTGTTGTGTTTGATCTTTACCAGTCAGTGTTTGAAGTTCTCTTCGTTTTCAGCAAGTAAGGTTGTAGCACCTGCATATTGCATGTTGTTTATGAGTCTTTTTCAAATTCTGATGCCAGGTTCTTCTTATTATAATCATGCTTCTAGGATTATTTCTCAGCATACAGAGTGATGGTGTGGCACGGTGAGATAAAGCACTGGACCACAAGGTCAGTTTGAACTATTAGCCACTCCTTGGAAACCCTATACAGGGTTGCTATGAGTCAGAACTGACTTGATGGCACTTAACAACAATAACAACACACAGAGTGAATAACTATGGTGAAAGGATACAACCTTGGTGTACATCTTTCCTGATATAAAACCACCCAGTCTCTCCAGTTCTGTTCTAACTGCCTATTGGTCTGTATACAAGTTCCTCATGGACATAATTAAGTGTTCTAGAATACCCATGCTTTGCAATGTTATCTAGCCACAGTTTTTCATGAACCACACAGTTAAAAGTTTTTTAAGCAATAAAGCACAAGTAAACAGCTTTCTGGTCTTCTCTGCTTATAGTCATGATCCATCTGACATCAGCAATGATATCCCTATTTCCATGTCCTCTTCTGAGTCCAAACTGATTTTCTGGCCATTATCTGTTGATATACTATTGTAGCTGTTTTTGAATTATCTTCAGCAAAATTTTACTTGCATGTGATATTAATGATACTGTTCATATATCCATGTCAATGAACTGGAGTATCGGTAAGGGGTTATATGTGAGATATTTTCCAAATGTAAACTGACAAGATTAAGAAAATGAATGTTTAGATCTCTGAAGATGTCTTAAGTATAAAAATACATTGCTTTGGAGTTTGAAAACTCAAGGCCACCAAACAAAAAAGTTGTTGTTGTTTGTTGTTAAGTGCTGTCGAGACTATTCCAACCCATAGAGACGTACATCAGGTTTCTGAGGAGAAGCTGGTGAGCTTGAACCATCGACCTTGCAGTTCAAATGGCTTTGCAGTCTGGCGTGTTAACCCACAGTGCCACACCAGGACTCCAACAAAAAAGTAGCTTCATTTTAATGATTTAATGAATACATCTCAGTCTCATAGTGCTTACTGTCTGCTCTTACACTAAATACTTATTTTAAGAATAAGTACATGAAGCAAGAAACATGTGCTCTTTGAATGGTGATGGTCAATAAATTAAACAGTATAATGACTCTGATATGATATAGTGGGGTGGTAGATATGATGATAAAAATCTTGTAAACATGCTCCATCTCATGACCTAGGTAACATATAAAGCACATACCACACTTGAGAGAGATTTCACTAAATGCATGCAAAGCACAGACTTTTGCTCTCAAGCTATACTATCAGCACTAGACTGTGACCCACAAGTTGGCAGTTCAAACCCACCAGCTGCTTTTCGGAAACCCAATATAGGGTCACTATGAGTTGGAAGCGATTCCACAGCATTTAAGAACAACAACATGCAAAGCACAAAGAAATTATTAGATGATGACATCATCTTACTGTCTCTCCCACCCCATTTTTTTAAACAAAAGCAATCCTTTTCAGTTACTCTCAGTATTTTTCTTCATAATGAAAATATTTTCTAACTCCAGAAGCAATGTAGTTCAATGAAGAGCATCAAACCAGTTAAAACTGGTTCAGTCATGACTGACAGAAGAAGAGAAACATACCCAAAAATCTTAAAAATTTAAGTGGTTTGGAATGTTAACCAAAATGGGTACAATTATCAGTTGAAGCTCTAGAATGGGAGGCTCACGTGTTGAGTCCTTTCAGGAAACTGACATGAGAAACTGAATTATTGTCAGGACTGTGGAGAGAAACAAATATTCAGTGTTTTGCAGTAGGTCAACCTGTTTGAGCCAAGCAGTACTTAGGAGATTAGGTGGCAGTGCTACATTCCTGCCGCCCTTGTTTTCTAAGAGGGAAATTAAACCTTTAGCAGGAGGTCCATCCATATTTTTCAAGTGTCATTTCACTAGCCATGACTGAAACTGGCTGAACCAGTTGGAAGCCCTGGCTCCGTGATAAAGATACTTCTACATGTAATTGGGATGTGGCAAAGCAAAGTTCTCAAGGTGAATGACCTTACCATAAAACACATGTGCCAAGTGTATAGGTGTTTTATGACGAGATCATTCCGATTTGTAATTACAGCTTACTTAATAAAGTAGTTAAAATCGATTTTACCTGATCATCATAAACTACATATTATAAATACAGTCAATTTTTTTTTTTACTATAATAAAAGATTTACCATCTTCTACATATCTCTTGCAAAAGATAAATTGCACTTTGGTTACTAGACCTATTACTTTTATCAACAGATAATTATCTCTCACATAAAATATATGAGGGAGTGTCAAAAACTTCATGGAAAAATGGAATGAAAGCATAATGGATTTTTTCCATGAACGTTTTGAAGTCCTTATATAGAGAAATTTGATTATGATGTGTAAAAAACTAAATGCAGTTTTTTTTCTTATTTTTATTCTTGACTTTTATTTAATCATTCTGAAAGTAAAAAATGCATGCAGACATGCAAATTTACCAAGGAAATAGTAGATATTTTATCAAGCTGTTTCCTTCATAAAAGGAATCCTGGGGTGCTATAGGATACACCGTGACTACTTACTGCAAGGTTGGCAGTTTTAACCCACCAGCCAATTCATGCCAGATAGATGAGGCTTTCCACTCCCATAGAGATTTACAGCTTTGGAAACCTTATACAGGGTCACAATGGGTCGGAACCAACTAGATGGCAGTGAGTTTTTTTGGTTTGGTTTTCCTTCATAAATGACTTTTAATTTTAGTTACATAAATTGTATAGCTGTACAACAAATTAAACAATGAAAACAACATATTGATATATTATCTAATTGTTACACTGATGTTGTTCCTAAGTGCCATTAAGTCAAGTTCAATTCATAAGGACCCTGTATATGGTTTCTGAGGAGCAGCTAGTGGGTTTGAATTGTTGACTTTGTGATTAGCAGTCTAGTATTATCTAATTGTTATAGCTTATAATAAAATGAATAAACTCATATCAGATATAAAATATTTTCATCTTGATTATACAACTTTTATTAATCTTTCAAGATATGTGCCACTAATTGCTTCTCAGTATTTTTAATAATATTCCTTAAAACATATATTAGCAAACATACGTACATTAGTAAATGAAATAAGACTTCTTGTGACAGAAAGGAAGATTTGGATGTTTGGCTTGAAAATAGGGCTGACATTGTTAATTGGGTCATATTTTGGGCACTTTTTGTAAACTAAATGAGCTAAACCCACAGTTCCAAAAATTGACAAAAATATCTTCAAAATTCATGATGAGAGCATTTTAAAATATTAAATTAACAAAATTTGATAAAGTTGAAATATCTAGTTACCCTAACCTTGTATTCATCAAGATTCTTCCAGAGAGCACACTAAAATTAGGATTTTTTTTGATGAGGATTTATTTACAAAGGGACTGATTAAAGGGAAATGGTGGAAGCACAGAGAAATCCCAAAGAACAGAGTAGGAAAGATGGCCTCAACAAATAAGCAAAGTGACAATGGAAGAAAGATGCTACTGAAATCCAGAAGGAGAAATACTCTTGTAGGAAAAGCTATTTAGAACTGAACACTAACTTTTGGTTAGACAGATACATTGCCAGGTTGAGGCAACCTTGAAGGGAAAGGATCCTAGAGAATAAATACCTTGACCTCACTCCCTTCTCTGCTAATCATCTGCTCAGGCTTTCTATTGACTGTGTTATTGTTAAGTGCCGTTTTGAATCTCCGACCTTGTGGTTCAAACCAACCTTTCAGTCCAGTGCGTTATGCCACAGTGCCACACAGTCTAACAGAAATTAAAAGTCATGAGAGCCGATTGACGGCTCCTTATAAGTCAGTATCCCAGGGAAAAGAGCAGCTTAAAGAATGAGGAGAATAAATATGGAGGGACACATAGAGGTTGCCCAATACAAATCCTATCTTAATACAGTATACCCTGGCACAAAGCAGGGGCTAGGGATGGTGACCTCTCCCACAGACAAAAATGCATGTGTAAATTATTTGTTGTTGTTGTTAAGGGCCGTCGAGTCGGTTCCGACCCATAGCGACCCTGTACAGGGTTTCCGAGGGTGTAAATCCTTACGGGAGTAGAAAGCCTCATCTTTCTCCCGCGGAGCGGCTGGTAGTTTCGAACCGCTGACCTTAAGGTTCGCAGCCTGATTCGTAACCACTACGCTACCAGAGCTCCTTCTCAAACAACTCAGATTTGAACTTCTTATATGTGGACTTTTTTCTTGTTGCTATTGAAGTGAGTTCAAATGTTCAGAGTATCTGCCTAAAATGCCCTGTAATGATAATCATTTCCATGGGGGTTACTGGAGAAACAGCACTTGAGTTCACAGCAATAAAAGAAACAGGACAAAAACAAAACAGTCAGCATATAAGTGGATCTGTAGAGTTGAAACCCATGTTGTTCAAGGGTCAAGTGGATACAAATTGAAATAAGGTGCATTAAGAAAAAAAGTAGTAGACATAGTTAATTATCATTTGCAAATTCTTGATAAATAATTTGGGTTTTCCTCCCAGAAATCAAAGTGAATGGTATTAATAACTGAGTAAAAATAACACTTTTATAATTAAGGTTGCTTTCTATTGGAAGGAGACTAATAAACTAGCCTGCTTATTTATTTTTATGGTTTAATCTTAGGAGACTACGTTATTTTGACAAGAAATTTGCAAGGAATTCAAAGAACTGGATGTCATAATGACAACAAGATCCATTTATTCCTATTGACTTACTTATATAAGCAAGTTTCCTCAATATTTCCAGTAATAAACTAAGAAATATGAATAGGACTGAGTATAAACTGTATCATAGTTGAACAATGACTCCTGCTTATTCATGAATAAATTAGTTAATTGAAAAAGGCCTATTGATCTCTTTTAGATGCATATTCCAAATAAATTTTCATTTTACATTAAAATTATTGAAAGTTACAACATATTTACGATGCTTAAATCAATTATACTTATAACAGTACAATACAGTAAATTATTTAATGTAACCTTTATAGCTATATCTAGTCTTTGTAGCTTCCGCCAAATGATGAAGACTATGCAAATGTAAAGTGAGTATGGTCCACCCAAGGGACTGGAGAACTTGCTTACAGTGTAAATAAGACACAGGGCATTCTTATGGGCGTTGGGCAATACAAAGAAGACATGTGGATCCCTAATGTGGTAATTGGTCAGTTTTACCATCCTGCTAAGTGTGGCGCTGTGGGCTAATGCGTCAGACTGCAAAGTCATTTGAACTGCAACGTCAGTGGTTCAAGCTCACCAGTTTCTCCTTGGAAACCCTATACAGGGTCGCTATGGGTTGGAATGGACTCAACGGCTCTTAACAACAACAACAAGGAGCTCTGGTAGCCTAGTGGTTACGAATCAGGTTGCTAATCTCACTGCCAGCTGTTCCGCGGGTTAAAAATGAGGCTTTCTGCTCCTGTAAAGATTTACAGCCTTGGAAACCCTGTAGAAGGTCACTCCGAGTCAGAACCGACTCCACGGCTCATCACAACAATAAGTATACAATGAGCCATCCCAGAGGTAAAAAGGGGGAGTTCATGACCATCAGGAACGAAGAACCATGAGCTCAGTGTGCCTTTTGGACCTGAGATCCTGTCACTCCTTACTCCAGGACACAGAGAACTCTGACACTGGAAATGCCGAGAAACATCAGCAAAGAAATGGTGGCAGCAGAGGAAGGAAAATCAAGAGACCAGTAGGAGACAGAGTGGTGGGCTTTCTGGCCCATGAAACAAGAAAGCTGAGTGCTTTATGACAGGAGGCTTAGTAGCAGAATGGGGGTGCTTGTTGGGGGTGTTAGGTTTGCTGACCCATGAAGTTTGAGCTGATCATCATCATGCTTATTGAGTGAAGACGCCTCTGGGCAGTTATTGCAGAGCTAAAAGAGTAGTGCAATGCTTGTTCAAGCAAGCTGAAGAACTGAAGGCCAGGGAGCTCTTCATTTAGGTACTACAGAGAAAGATGTTGTCCTGATCAAAGAAGTGTATCCTGAGGCATTTCTGATTCTGAATTGTAACCTATTACTTTCCTAATAAACCCCATAATTATGAATATCGTCTGTGAATTCTGTGTGGTCACTGTAATGCATGGACTTCTGGTGTGGCGCTGGGGATCAGCACTGAATTGCAAACCACAAGGGCATCAGTTCAAACCTACTAGCTGCTCCTCGAAAACCCTATACAGGTTTGTAATGAATTGCAACCGACTCCACGGCACTTGTCAACAACAACAACAAATTGTAATGAATGACTAAACACAGAAGAGAAGTAGAGAATGCCATGGAGGAGTGACTGATATCAGAATGGGTAAAAAGGTTAGAGAATAGAGGCAAGACTAGCTTTTCACCTAACAGGAATCAGCCTTGGACTACTGATCTTGATTCTCCTAACTCCTTTTGAAGTTAGAGGTGGTCAGAGGATGACCCCATGCCATTTTTTACAAACAGTTACAATGCAATTTGATGAAAAATTTTAAAAGCTTACATAACAAACATTTTAAATTTTAGCTTATATACATATTTTGTGGCAAAGAATTATGATGGCTGGTCAATAAAAGAGACTTAAGAATATAAGGAGGTCTGGTAGTGTAGTGGTTGCGAGTCGGACTGCTAACCTCACAGTCAGCAGTTCGAAACTACCAGCTGTTCCATGGGAGAAAGATGAGGCTTTCTGCTTCCATAAAGATGTACAGTCTCAGAAACCCTATGCAGCGTCGCTATGAGTCAGAATCGGCTCCACAGCACATAACAACAAGTATATAATGGTATTATATTTGTTATTGTTGTTAAGTGCCATTGAATCGGTTCGGACTCATAATGACCCCGTATAAGGTTTCCAAGGAGTAGCTTGTGGAGTTTGAATCACTGGCCCTATGGTTAGCAGTCCAGTGCTGTTCCTACAACATTTTATTAGTAGGAATTCTGTGGTGGAAATTAAAAGAAAATATGAATTTAAGAAAAAGAAAATGGAGATTTCCAACACTAAAGAACTTATCTATACATATGTTAAAAGGATAATGAAGCCTTCAAATTATTATGTCTTTTGACTTTACTGAATATATGTTATTGGTTATATCCTTTGCCATACTTATTCAATATGTACGCTAAACAAATAATCCAAGAAGATGGACTGCTGAAAAGGAATGTGGCATTAGGGTTGGAAAAAGGTTCATTAACAACCTGTGATATGCAGATGATACAACCTTGCTGAAAGCAGAGAGAACTTGATGCCTTTACTGATGAAGACAGAAAACAAAACCCTCGGTATGGAGTACACCTCAATATAAAGAATATATAAACAGTCACAACTGGACCAATAATGAACACCAAAACAAACAGAAAAGACTGAAGTACTCAAGGATTTCAATTTACTTGGAGCCACTATCAACAGCCGTGAAAGCAACAGTGGGCAGATCTGCTGAAAAATACTTCTTTAAGGTTTTCAAAAGCAACATAGTCACCTTGGGGATTAAGTTTCATTTGACCTGAGCCATGGTATTTTCAATCACCTCATATGCATGCATCAGGAGGCAATAAATATGGCCAGCCAATGAAGAATTAATGACTTAGAATTATATTGTTGGTAAAGAATGAATAAATCTGTCTTGGAAGGGAGTATAGCCAGAATATTCTTTAGGAACATGGTGAGACTTTGTCTTATCTACTTTAGACATGTTATTAGGAAGGCCAATCCCTGGAGAAGGGTATCATTCCTGGTAAAGCAGAGGGTTAGTGACAAAGAGGAAGACCCTTAACTAGATGAACTAATTCAGTAGCTTCATAAGTGAATTCAAACATATCAACAATTGTTATGATGACTCATGCACAAGCAGTTTCGTTCTGTTATCAATAGGGTCACTATGTGTCAGAATGACAATAACATATGTAATAGATTTTAGGAAGTATAATTGTTGAATATTAACATATATAATATTCTAAGTATTCCAACTTTAGGTACAATTTAAACTTACATTTAATGTCAAATCAAAATATATAAATTATTAATAGTGTTTCATAATTCTCTTAGGACTTATGTGAGCAAAATGTTGAAAAATCACTGCTATAGTTCTTCAGGAAAGAATTAAACCAACGTAATCTACAGACTATTTCCATGGTTGATGATCCTTTATGGTTTTGCCCTAATATCTATTTGATCTAGACATGCCAGGATGGGTGCCTTTGAAGGACATTTAAATGTTAGAATCTCTACTTTTTCCTATTGCTTTTCACTCACTCTCAAGTACAAGATTGCTGAAGTAATGGTATTTTTTATAACACAAAAGGACAGAACATATCCGAGAATGCTAGAAGTACTCAAGCAATCCTGCGGTATAGACAAAAACCTGCAGAGCCCTTATAGAACAGAAACTGTATCTCTGTAAAGACAAACAAAAACAACAACAAACTGCAGTAAAATTTTGTCTGAGTTTAATAAATAATAATACGTTTTCTTGTGAGTTACAGTTCTATAAATTCTAACTCTTTTACACTTCTAGAAACAGGGGAAAGTAACTCAAAACTACAGCTTTGTCTGTTTTTGTTGTGGGTGGTCCTATTGTTATTTTTTATAAAAGTAAGAGTGACTCCTCTCCTCCCCAAAATTTGCTGATATCAAATGTAAATATTAGATCACCATAAAAGTTGGAATATATGAACTAAAAGTATGGTGTGTTTTTTTCTTATAATGATTAGTGAGCCTTGCATAAAATCTCCTGAAGAAGTCTCATCAACACTAATAAGCAAAATAATTATATTATAAGCTTAAAGGAATCCTTCCGGATAATGTACAAGACCATAGGTCGGTTTGAGTTAACCAGCTGCTCCTCGAAAACCCAATACAGATTAACTATGAGTCAGAATCAACTTGACGGCACTTAATAACCACAACATATGATTAAATGATATTTCTAATTTGTTGTAGTTAAGTGCCATCAAGTCAGTTCCTACCCATGGCAAGTCTGTATAGGGTTTCTGAGGAGCAGCTGGTCAGCTTGAACCACCAGCCTTGCAATTCAAACCAATTATCCAATCCAGCGCATTAACCCACAGTGCCACACCAGGACTCTGATATTTCTAAGTGGAGTACTATTATTCCAAATATGTTGTAACCAAAGGAAAAATCAAGTAGTTATAGATGTATACAAAAATAAGCTTATAATTCAGGAGAAATAAGTAGCAAGGTTAGAAAAGTTCTCTTTAAGGGCAAGCTTAAAAACATCCAAAAAATAAGAACCAAACCCATCAAGTGCAGTAGAAAATCTGGGAGTTTAAATGGACATTGATGTACCTTCTTCTTAGCAATGAAAATAAACAATTTTGGTACTTTGTAAATTGTGAAAATAAATATTAAAGTTACTACAACTCCACAGCACATAACAACAACAACATATAATTTAACTACAAAATTCAGAAAAAGAAATACAACTGTGTAAAATAGTGACTTGAGTGCAATAGCTTCAAGTCCTTTGCTATGGCATGAAAAGCAGAAGATGTTTCTTTTATTCCAACACTATTCTCTGAAAAAATATCCTTATCTTTAATGTTTCATTTATATCATAAAATTCCTTATGAATTTGCTATAAACTTACATACTGTTTTGTTCCACTGATTTGTTCTCAATCTGTGATTGAGCCTGCCTTTTACATACAAAAACATTATAGAAAAACTTTAACTGGTACTGTAAATATTGTGGTGGTGGTTATGTGCTGTGGATTCGGTTCCGACTCATAGAGACCCTGTACAGGATTCCCGAGGCTGTAAATCTTCACGGGAGCAGAACGCCTCATCTTTCTCCCGTGGAACAGCTGGTAGTTTAGAACTGCTGACCTTGCGGTTCGCAGCCCGATTCGTAACCACTACGCTGTATTTGTTATTAAGTGCCACTGAGTTGATACCTACTCATAGCGACCCTGTAGAAATTTTCTGAGTTACTGCTGTTGAGTTTGAACTGCTGACCTTGTGGGCCACAGTCCAGTGCTGATCCTAAAGCATCACACCAGAAACCCAATGTAAATATACTGCTATAAAATTATCCAGATTTACAACATAATTATTTTTACAGCTTTGGAAAAAAATGAATGCCTAGGTTCCTGAACTTTGAACAAATAAAGGTATAAATACGTGGACGGAGTACTTACCAGGAGTAAGATTTGTACCAGAAGCAAGAAAAGAGGTAACTTCTGATTTGGGGTGGCCAACGTGTTCCACAGCAACCATTTTGAATGCTTGAATGCGAGTGAGCAGATAGAGAACACTCCCATTACAGAATCCAACTACCGAACTGCAGAGACAGAGGTGCGAATATTTTTGCCTTTTTCCTTCTTTTCTTTTGCTCTGTCTACTCATTTCTGCTCTGGTAACCAGAAGAGAGGCCTGTAAGAGTAGACAAGCCGGGGGAAGCTTCTACGCTGCGCCTGGAAGGTTTGACACTGCTTGAAATATTACGTGCAGCGGTATCTGCCCAAGGAAGGATCTGAGCCACGTGCATGGAAGGGGGAGGAGACAACAGGAAGAGCGTGTGCCTGGAGCCGCCTCCAAAGCAGGTATGGCCAGCCCTGGGCTGGTACTTGCAAGAAGAGACAGCTGAATGGGCTTGAGGGGAGATTTCTAAAAAGCCTGTGTAAGATCATGAAGGAAGGCACAGTGTGAAAATCGTGACATTTCTCAGGTGGCTTTGAAGACAAGAGTCTATTTTGTTGTTGTTTTGAAGTGCCTTCCAGTTCATTACGACCCATAGCGAGCCTGTATAGGGTTTCCGAGGAGCAGCTGGTGAGCTTGAACCACCAACCTTGCAGTTCAAACGGCTTTGAAGTCTGACACATTAACCCACAGCTCCACACCAGAACTCCATTGGTGGTGGTTATGTGCCGTGGAGTCGGTTCCGACTCATAGCGACTCTTTACAGGGTTTCTGAGGCTGTAAATCTTTACCGGAGCTGTTCTCCCGTGGAACAGCTTGTAGTTTAGAATTGCTGACCTTAAGGTTCACAGCCCGATTTGTAACCGCTATGCTACGAGAGCTCCTTAGGACTCCTTTAGGTGGTATTAAAATTTTACTTATATTTTCCCGCAATTCCTCCCCTCCCCCCAGTCCCCTTACCCGCTTTTATCACTTTCAACTTTCAAAATAGGTCTTGTTTTTTGGTCCTCTTCCATCGTGTTTCTCTTCTTGCCTCACTTGATAAGAAACAGCAACTTCAGCCATACAGGCAAGTTACAAACATGCCCTCAAAAACCCCATCAATTGTGCAAGAACCAATACCAGCTGCTATACACCAGAGCAGCATCTACAACCAGCACCCGCTAAAGAACACTTCAAATAGATCTATAAGAGCAGTGAACAGAGAAGCCCATTGCCTGGGTTTCAACTCATAGAAATCTTGTATAGGGTTTCCAAGGAGTGGCACGTGAGTTTGAACCATCAATCTCATGGTTCAAATCAACCTTACGATCCAGTTCTTTATCCCACAGTGCCACACCAAGACTCAAGGAGGCAATTGGAGAGTGTTTTGGATGTGCCTCATCATTTGGAGTGGCATCCAAATGTTCCACAGAAAGGTCAAGGGAAATAAGGAAGAAGTCAGAAAAGCACTACAAGAACAATCAAACAAAATAGATATAGCACTGGAAACAATACCAAACCAATACTAAAATATCAGAAATGGACCATACACTGAAAGAGCAAACGAGTATAATTGAAGGGATGGAAGTCAGAGTCAGCGAGCTTGAAAACAGATCTCTCAATACTGCTGAAATAGAAGAAAAGAGTGAAAAAATAATAAAAACAGCCTAAGATTAGAGCAAAACTAAACAACATAGAAAACAGAAAAACTATAGAAAGAATAAACAGGATAAGAAGCTGGTTCTTTGAAAAGATTAATAAAATTGACAAACCGCTAGCAAATCTGTCAAAATAAAACAGGGAGAAGATACAAATAACTTGGGTGACGTCACAACAGAAACAATGGAAATAAAAAGGATAATAACAGAATACTATGAAGACTTGTACTTCAACATATTTGAAAATCTAGAAGAAATTGGTACATTTTTAGAAAAACATGACCTACATAAACTTACACAGAGTGAAGTAGAAACCTTGAACAGACCTATAACAGAAGAAGAAAGTGCTCAGGTCATTAAAAAATACCCAACTGTAAAAAGTCCAGATAGCTTTATTGGTGAATTTTACCAAACATGCAGAGAAGTACTGGCACCAAATCTACTGAAACTATTTCAGAATACAGAAAAGATGAAAATTTTCCTAATACATTTTATAAATCAAGCATAATCCTCACATCAAAACCAGGAAATGAAATAACTAAAAAAGAAAATTATAGCCCAATATCCCTCATGAGCATAGATGCAAACATTCTGAACAAAATCCTAGCCAGTAGTATGCAACGACATATCAAAAAAATTAATATATTCTGAGCAAGTGGGG
>NW_006408753.1:2560273-2564834 GCF_000296735.1 Chrysochloris asiatica
AACCTTTGAAACAACAGGAATCTGTGATACAGGGATCAAGACATAGTTAAAAAAAGGCAAAGGAGGGAAAATAATGTTAAGGTGCTTGACTATTTTTTGGATATTGTTTGCCTGTGCCTTCTATTGTAAAACAGACATTTAAGCAGGATAGAAAGAAATATCGGGAAATATGATTACAAAAGTCTTGTAAACGTATCCTCAGCCTATAACTGATTGGACTAGCTAAGGGGTACTAGAATTTGTCCAGGTAAATAGGCTTCTTGTTAAGCCTTTGTGGAGCATTGGGTGACAGGTGGAATCCTGAGTCCCACCCTGACCTTTCAGAGGTGGACATTCCTACTTGAAAAGATGTGCCGACTAACCTGGAATGGCTAGAGGAACAGAAGATACTTCTTAATGAAAAGTCTGCAAGGTAAAAAAGAAAAGCAGAATATTTTGCTGTTATAATATCAAGCAAGCTGTTTACTTTGAGTCATCAGGGTAAACTCTCTTGTGAGACTGAAACTCAAAAGGAACACATGGGCAGTCTTGCATGCTTGCTGGTGATCAACATGGTGTACTTGTGAATGGAAGTGGGGGAAATGTAGCAATGAAGACCTGGGCTGAGTTCAACCATATTCTATAAAGCACCCATTGACCTTGAGATAAGAGAGAGAAGAGGAAGGGCTGGCTGGGTTGAAGTTCTGGGAGACATGTGAACTCCTGAGCCTACGGCCCTGGAAACTAGAGTTGAGAGTAAAGTAAACAGCTGGCCGGAAGTGGGGAGAGGTGTGTGAGAACTCCCGAACTTTCAGTTAGTACCCATGGAATCTAATTTGGATGTCTTGCTGACCAGAATTCAACCAGCAGAAGATAAAGAAGTCTGATATGGGGAGCAACCATAAATTACTACAGTTTGATGAACTGGACCTTTGCTTATGATTGTGGTTGCTTTAAATTCCAACTAACAGGGAAGGATTCTTCATATTAAGGATTGAGCTTGCCTCCTCAGTAAACTGGGTTGATGGGAAGGGCAACTTACACTTGGCTATCAAAAATTGGGGGCTATAAAGGCACGAAATGGCTGGCTTACAAGCTTTCATGAATGTGCCTAGTTTCCAAATGAGGAAAGTAAGGTAGAATCCCCATTGAATAGTTTTGTTCTTATCCAGATGGGTCTGCTTTAAAGGGATAGGGGAGGATGGAGATAGGAGTTTATGATTTAGTTAAGCATAATTGTTAGCAGGACAAATTGCAACTGTCACACTGTAAATGTAGAAGATATGTAACTAAAGGAGGAGTGGGGAGTAGTTAATATTTTGTTTCAGAAACAGAGGAGTCTAAAACCACCAAGAGGTAAGATTATAAATAGAAAGTGATAGCCTAACCAGAAAAGTGGCCACAGCCAAGATGGTGGCAGAGGCAGTGGCACAGAGCTAGAGCAGTTGAAGACTCTCCGTCCATGGAACAAGAAAGACTGTGTGTCTGCGGGCAGGAGGCTGATTTGCAAAAGGACATTTAAACGAATGTATATTTTGTGTGGAGCCCTGGTGTGGTGCTGTAGGCTAATGTGCTGGACTGCAAAGTTGGTTTGAACCGTAAGGTAGTCGGTTCAAGCTCACCAGCTGCTCCTCAGAAACCCTATACAGGGTTGTTATGGGTTGGAACCGATTCAATGGCACTTCACAACAACAAATTTTGTGTGGTATGTACATGAAAAAAAAAAAAGGAATAGAGACAAATTGTGTAAAATGATGGTACATGGAGGGAACTGTAATCTTTGCAATGAAACAAAATATTATTTGTTGAATGCAGAACTGATGATAGGTCCTATAAATCTCCACTCAATTCACAATAAAAGTTTTAAAATAATATTTTAAAAAGAACAGAGTAAAAAAAAATAAGGAAATATTGCAATAAAGCAAGTCACATGAATTCTTGATTTCCCAGGGTATATAAGATTTATGTTTACACTATACTGTAGTTCATTAAGTATACAATAGTATCATGAAAAAATTTGAAATATTGTGAGAAATACTAAAATGTGACACAGGGACATGAATTGAGTATATGCTGTTGGAAAAAATGGTACTAATAAACTTGCCTGACTCAGAGTTGCCACAAATCTTCAATTTGCAAAAAATAAATAAATAAATCAAACGCAATGTCTGCCAAGTGCAAGAGCGTGAAGCACAATAAAGCAAGGTATGCTTGTAGTCTGCTTAAACCAATTGCTGTTAACTATGACTCATGGTAGCATCATGTGCTTCATATAGTAAAACTGTGCTCCATAGGATTTCAATAGCTAATTTTCAAAAGTGGATTGCTAGACTTTTTTTTTTCTGAGGTACCTCTGGGTAGACTAAAAATGCTCAACTTCTGGTTAGCAGCTATTTTCTAATCCTGCTCACTAACAAAACACTGACTCTGTTCTGACTCCAATGTACTCAGTTCATTCTGAGAGGATAAATTATCATTGGCCTTGGCCATTCATGTGAATCCCATTCTTCGTGACAAATCCTTGCTTTTGCAATTGTCCTTGCAGCTAGCAGTGACTATGTGATTTTGTTCTGCAAATGACTTGTGACGGGAGCTCTCCAGTACTGAGAAAAAATGTCTCTTAGTTATTAAAGACATAGACTTGTAAGATAACTCTGGCATCTCCTACTGTCTACCATTGAAGAAAATCTTCTGACTATGTGGTGGCTGGAGCTGTGGTAGCCATTTAATATCTTAGAGAAAAACAAAGAAAATCATAGGAATGTATTGGTCATAGGAATAACTATTCCAACCTCTTCTTTAATAACATAGGTTCTAAATTTTTTGTTGTGATTATGGCTGCTTGGAATAAAACTTATACTTGTGACTTTTCTTAAGGTTGTGCTTTGGATTGTGCAAATTATTAAGCACTGAACTGCTAACTAAAAGATTGGCAGTTCAAACCCACTCATATGCTCCCAGAAAAAGAGGTTTGGTAATCTGCTTCTGAAAGTTTGAAGCCTCGAAAGCCCTATGAATCAACAATCCAGCAATAGTAACAATAACAATAGCTATAACAAAGTTGCTATAAGTGATTACATTCTGAAGCAAAAGACTCACATTACTAGTTGTTTCCCTCTCTGCCTTCTCTTCTTATTGCTGTCAAGAATGCAGACAATAAGCCTATATCTAAAACAGTCCTTCTGGACCTTCAGGTGAAATGAGAATGGAAGCTATATAAAATGGTATAATAAGGTAGAAAGAGACTAGATGTGAAATTCGATGGAGTTTTCTCCAGATGTGAATCATCTACCTAAGATTCTATTCAAAGGAGAATTAAGCTTCTATTTAAAAAATAATAATAATAATTTGGGTTTTATGTGTCTCATATCCAAACAGAGACTTAATACTGATGCTGTTCAGATTCCTAATATTATCCAGTCATATAATAAAAGAAGAATTGCTTAACTGTATGTTCCCATTAAGCAAAATAATAAATGTTTTCTTCTTCTTGGTGTTTCTCTTTATTGCAGGCAAATTATTCAGTATGATGAAAAAATGAAATATTCACAAAAATAGCCATGGACTTTGATAATTAGTACTATTTGTATTCACAAGTTTTCTAGGTGAGAAAATTCTGACTCAGAAAATAATAAATACAAAAAACTCTATGCCAGTAACTTGCTAGATTTGATTATGCTGAGATACATTTTAAAGCAATATCATACTTGGAAACAGTTCTACTGATCTATATTGCTGATTTTCATAGTCACAGTTTTAAATTAAATTCTTCCTTACAAAATAGTCATTGAATTTATGTATGTTGTAGTTGTGATGTGCTGTGGAATTGGTTCCAACTCATAGCTACCCTGTACAGGGTTTCCGAGGCTGTACATCATTACAGGAGCAGAAAGCCTCATCTTTCTCCCACAGAACCGCTGGTAGTTTCGAACTGCTGACCTTGTGGTTCGCAATCCAATTTGTAACCACTATGCTACCAGAGCTCCTTGAATTTATGTATATCATAGCTTTATTACAGCTGTGTATAGCACTATAGGGTAATTTCCTTTTAATCTGGTACATGAACTCATTTATGTATGTGTGTATACATGTACACAAGGAACACTGGAAGCACAGTGGGTAAGCACTTGGCTACTAAGCAAAATGTTGTTGATTTGGACCTATGAGCTGCTTTCTGGGAGAAAGATGCAGCCATTTGTTTCTACAAAGATTCCAGCCTTGAAAGCTTTACAGGTCAGTTCTGCTGTGGCCTACATGGGTTCTATGAGATGAAATCAACCCGATGGAAATGGGTTGGTTAAATGCACCCATAGAAGGATCCCTGGTGGCGCAGTGGTTAAATGCTCAACAGCTAACAGAAAGGACCATGGTTTGAACTCAACAGTTGCTCTGGCTGAGAAAAGAACTGGAAATTTGCTCCAGTAAAGATCGCAGCCTAATAACATAGTCCAAAAGCCACATCACTAGTATTTTAAGTACCAGCAGAGTTGCCAATGATGGACAGGTTTCAGATGAGCTTCCAGACTAAGCTTCCAGACTAAGACAGATTAGGAAGAAGGAGAGATGGAATTATCAGATATAG
>NW_006408753.1:2565512-2566960 GCF_000296735.1 Chrysochloris asiatica
GATAAAATCTGAGAAGGCCAAGTGGAGGTAACAGGAGATGAATACAATGTGGAAAGCATTGATGGTCAACCTGGTGCCTTCACCTGCTACTTGGATGCAGGCCTTGCCAGAACTACTGCTGGAAATAAAGTTTTGGGGGCTCTGAAGGGTGCTGTGGGTGGAGGCTTCTCTATCCCTCACAGTACCAAGCCATTCCCTGGTTATGATTCAGAAAGCTAGGAATTCAATGCAGAAGTACATCAGAAACACATCATGGGTCAGAACATTGCAGATTATATGTGTTACCTAATGGAAGAAGATGAAGATGCTTACAAGAACAGTTCTCTCAATACATAAAGAACATCGTAACTCCAGACATGATGGAGGAGATGTATAAGAAAGCACATACTGCTATCTGTGAGAATCCTGTTTATGAGAAGAAGCCTAAGAAAGATGTTAAAAAGAAGAGGTAGAATCGTCCCCAAATGTCTCTTGCCCAGAAAAAGGAGCAGGTAGCTCAGAACAAGGCAAGCTTTCTCAGAGCTCAGGAGCGGGTTGCTGAGAGCTAAACCAAACCACAATTTCCTATGAAATTGTTCCAGAGAATGTTAATAAACTTATTGACCAAGCAGCTATGTCCTGTGCTAAACTCTTAATTTTTTAAATGACATTGTAGAAAATAATCTGAAGTGTAAAAGCAGAGAGTTGGTGGTTTTCTCCAAGTTTGTCTGATGCTGACTCAAGAGTTCACATCTGTAATTTAGTTTCCATCCTTTAAATTGTAGATTAAGGTGTACCATGTTCCCTATATAAAATCTGGCAAGCAACAGACCGACAGGAAATAATTCTTCCATCCATTTATTATTATAACTAGATGATTAGTGGGAAGAAAACGTGCCTGCAAAATATATCATCTTAAACTGATGTTAATCCATGGCTTTCTTGGCAGAAAGCTATTCTAATGTCCAGTGAAGGACACATAGCCTTAACATTCACTATAATCACGTGAAACTTTTGAACAGAAAAATGCTGGGTCTTTGATTTTGTGAAGATATTGAAAGGTGCATGCCAGATCTGAATATACATATGAAAATCAGAGTAAGCAACATAACTTGTCAAGTTCATATGGAAAATATTAAATGAATAAGTATCAAGAAATAGCCCTTTGATCTGGCTTCCCCCGTAGTCCAGGGTACATGGGTCGGGATTGGGTCTAGCCTTGAGATAAAAGTTTTAAAGGGTTCAGTTTAGCTGGTCAGTACTTGTACTAAGATGGACCCTTTGAGCTTCTTTGGGAAAATTACATGAAAACTTACCTAGTTTTGGCAATACAGCTGGCAATTACATTATTGCCAAATATAATACTTCTATAGGATTTTGAATTTTAAGAGGACCAGGAAACCAAAGATAATCAATTGATATATACGTGAGGTAAAAAATGTAAAATAAACCATGCTATTAACACCCCC
>NW_006408753.1:2572670-2575581 GCF_000296735.1 Chrysochloris asiatica
GAGGAGCGACTGATTGATGAGCTTGAAACACTAACCTGGTGGTTCAAACCAACTTTGTAGTCCTGTGCTTTCCTTCAGTTCCACACCAGGTCTCCATTAGTGTTTTAAATTTTACCATTTTGAAGTTTTCAAGTTATATTCAAGATGATTGTTTCTCAAAACACAGATGAATTTTTCCTTTCAGTTATGTCAAGCACACTGTTCTACTTCTATTAAGCTTTAAACATTGCTTTACATGACTTAAGAAATGGGCACTTCGTTATTTCTAAGAATTGCACTCGTTATTTTATTATGCAGAGGATTAGGCTTAAGCTATAAATCTCTGTATTCAACAAGACTTTTTTATGTTCCCATAATTACCTTCATCTTACCTGTGCTTTTGTATTTCACTTTAGAATTCATAATCTTCTCTTAGTTCCATTTCAATATTGTTCTAGTTTTGCATATAGAGAAATCTCCCTATAAACTCTTGTTGGTAAATTAAAATAGTCTATTAACAGTTAATTGTGTTTACAATTTCAGTTGCTGTAAAATATTGGGTTAATCATTTGTGGTTTAGTAAACCCAAGGCATTTTATGAATAATTGCAATGGTGGGCATCTAAACATTTTTAAAGAAATTAAAAATAGAAAAATTCTAGAGATAAAATAGAATAATTGCAAATGTTTATAAAATTCAAGACATATCCTTCATTAGTCACTGATAGTTTAAAGGCATTATTGAAGGACTTGTTGTTAAGTGTTGTTGAATTCATTCCAACTCTTAACAACCCTGTATAGGGTTTTTGAGGAATGGTTGGTTAGTGGGTTTTAACCACCAACCTGATGGTTAAAACTGACCTCTCGGTCCAGTGTATTATCCTACAGCACCACATCATGATTCTGTTGGAGGACTAGTCTATTAAAAAAAAAAAAGGATGAGAACATCTGCTTTCACTTAGGATACAAAGCTGCAAGAAAATTTCTCTCCCACCTGCTAATGAGAAATTTATAATCATAGTTTCTTAATCCCACTAGAAAGATGAGTGTGCAAAGAGATGTATTGAATCCATAAAGTGATTTGTTTGCCTTGCGAGGAGAACTACAGTTACCTTTACCCGTGGTAAAACAGTGAACCTAGGAAGAACCCACCAAGACTACAACTAAGAAGAAAACAGTTATATTTTTAATACATCTTTTAAAGATGGATAAAAGATTGTAATGATTCTTTAGAATTATTAGGAAGCCCAGAGACAGAGAGAATCTACTACATTCTATCTACTATTTTCTTCAAGCTCCATTGAGCATTTGCAAGAAGGATCATGGACAGTCAAAACAGCTGAGAGAGATGCATCTAAGGATCATGTATGTGGGTTGCAGAAATATGAGGGAACGTCAGTAGAAGTGTTAGAAACATTCAAGCACACCAAGTGCTTACTGTGTGATGATGTGATTTGTCAGGTAAAATATGAGTGCAGAGGCAGAAGAATTAAGAGAATGCCTGGACCCTCTCTGCCTACTACTAAGTAGAAGGCAGCATTTGTCTTTGCCAGGGGAAAAGCTGAAAGTGATGTCTAAGTCTTCAGCTTCCTCAAGTCTGAAAACCATGCAGGAGAATGAAATAATTCCTACAGGCACTTTGGTTCTTACACTGAGCACCAGACAGATACCACTTGTGGTATAAGGAGGCATAAGAGAGATTAAAATTATCCAAGGGACATGTGCACAAGTTCTCATGAACTCTAAGGACAGGAAAAAATGAGACCGATTGTGCACACACTTAAATCCCAAGTCTTTTAAGTGAAAGGTTCTGACACCAAACCTAGATGATTTGAAGCCGGTAGTAAATTAAATCTGATGAAAGGAATAACAAATTCTAGACCAACTTCAATTACAGACTAGATTGATTCAGAGGAATAAATACGTTCTTTTCTAGGTAAATAACTTCAGTTTGTTTATTTACTTCAGTCCCTATTTCTTTTTATAAATCAAATGGCATTAAAGCAAATTTAGTAGACAAATGATGGGAAGGCAAATATGACCTATTATGAACGGAGACACAGACAAGAGATATAGGAATTATCACACAAGGGTTTTAAAATAACTAAAATAAAAATGTTAACAGATCTCCTGGAAAAGTCCAGCTATGGTGAATATGATAAAGGATCGAGTACAAAAAGCAGATGACAACAAGCAGGAACAGATGGGATGTATCAGCAGAGAGAGAGAGAAATTATTTTTAAAAATAGTCAAATAGAAATTCTGTAAATGACTTTGTGAAAAATCAGTCAACTACTCCTGTGTGAGTCTATTTCTGGACTCTATTCTGGTCCATTGATCAATGTTTCTGTCCTTTTGCCAATAACACTGGGATCGCAATAGCAGTTCTTCAAACCAGGTGATGGGAATTCTCAGACTTTGCATTTTTTTCAGAATTATTTTGGCTAATTTAATATTTCTGTCTTTCCACAGATATTTGAATAATTTTGACAATAGGATATCTACAAAAAAAAGAAAATCTTTCTAGGGTTTTGATTGGGATTGCATTGAATACTTAGACCAAATTGAATAAAAGTGAAATCCTAACATAATTGAGTCTCTCAATCCTTTGTTCTATCACTATATAACAATAAGGAGCAATTGGATTTTGATTTTAAAAAGAAATATTATTTAGAAAAGCACCAAAAATGAAACACTTAGGTATAAACACAACAAACTATGTTAATATAAGCTTTAAGGTATAGAAATAAACAAGAGTATGTTCTCTGACTGCAGAGAATTAAAATAGAAATCAAAGAAATATATTTTGAGAAAACTAAACAACCCAAAATGTGGAAATTTAAAAACATAGTTCCAAATGAATTATGAGCCAAAGAAAAATCTCACAAGGGAAATTAGAAAATATTTAGAAATGAAAAACACTAAGATCATAT
>NW_006408753.1:2576089-2577061 GCF_000296735.1 Chrysochloris asiatica
GACAAACCCTAGAGAGTATCAACAAGGAGAAAAGCTGATTTCTTTAAAATAGTAATAAAATTGACAATACTATGGAAAGAGAGATGTTATAAATTACCTATATAAAGAATGAAGTTAGGGATATAAATGGAGATTCTACAAACCCTTACAAGATAAGAAGAGAATATTATTTAAATTTTTCTGTTAATTAATTCAATAACTTGGATGAAACAGAACAATTATTTCAAAGGAAAAATATAAACAGATATAACCACAAATTGAAAATCTGGACAGCATTATATCAACTAAAGATATTGAAAATTAACTTTATTTAAAAATTCCCCACAAGATAACTTAAGGCCCATTTGGTTTCACTAATTCTTCCTAACATTTAATGAAGAAATAGTAACAAAATGACACAATTTATTTCAGAAAATAGAGGAGGAAGGGGCACTTTAACCATATTTTATTAAGAAAGTATTGTTTTCAAAATCAGACAAGGATATCCAAGAGGAGAAAATTACAGAAAAATATCACACATAAATAAAATGCAAACATTCTGTTCAAAGTACTAAAAATTGAGTGTGCCAATAAATAAAATTTATTACTAAAATAGGTGGTTTGTGCAAAGAATGAAAAATTAATTTAATATATAAATGTATAACCAAATAAATACAGTCATCACATTAATAGAAAATATAGCATATGATCTTTCACTTGATTAAAATATGAGATACTTTAATAAATGCTTATAAATAAATCTCAGAAAACTAGACATGAAACCACTTTAAATAAATAAAATGATTAAAAATTGTCATTGTTTTTGTTATTGTTAAGTACTGTTGAATCGATACCGACTTATAGATACCTTAAGTACAACAGAATGAAACACTGCCCAGTCCTATGCAAACGTCACAATCATTGCTACACTCAAGCCCTTCCTGCTGCCACTGTACCAATCCATCTTGTTGGGAGTCTTACTCTTTTTTGATG
>NW_006408753.1:2578171-2583420 GCF_000296735.1 Chrysochloris asiatica
TTCAATTTGTATGCCATCCTTTCAATGAGCCTTGCTGTTTGTCAAAGCCTTCAGTGCACTTTGGACTTCTTCCTTCAGTACATTGCCTCTTGTTCATGTGCTACCTCTTGAATTGTTTGAACATCAATGATTTTTTTTTGGGGGGGGTACAGTGACTATGTATTCCTTCCATCTTCCTTTGATGCATTCTGAATCATTTAATATTTTGTCCACAGAGTCCTTCAATATTGCAAGTCAAGGTTTGGAATTTTTCTTCAGTTCCCTCATCTGAATGCTGAGCATGTTCTTGCCTTTTGGTTTTCTAACTTGAGGTCTTTGACACTTCATTAAATATGTGTCCTTGTCTTCTTGAGATTCCCATTGGAATTTTCTGTTCAGCTTTTACTTCCTCATTTCTTCCATTTGCTTTAGCATCAGTATGCTCAAGAGCAAGTTTCAGAGTCTCTTGTGACATCTATTTTGAGCTTTTCCTTCTTTCTTTTCTTCTTAATGACTTTTGCTTTCTTCCTGTATGGTATTCTTGATGTCATCCCACAATTCTTGTTTTCAGTCAATAGTGGCTAACACATCAAATCTGTTCTTGAGGTGACCTCTAAATTCAGGTGGGATATGTTCAAGGTCAAACTGAAGCTCATGTGGACATGTTTTTCTTTTCTTCAGCTTCAGCCTGAAGTTCCATAAGAGCAATTGATGGTCTTTTCCACAGTTTGCTCCTGGCCTTGTTTTGACTGATTATATGTATCTTTTTCACCATCTCTTTCCATTTTATTTCTGTTTATTCCATCTGGTGAGATCCATGTGTACAATCGTCTGCTATGTTGTTAAAATAATATTTGCAATGAGCAAGTCACTGGTGCTGCAAAATTCTGTTATTCAATTTCCAGCATTGCTTCTATACTCAAGGCCATATTTTCCAGCAACTGATCCTTCATCTTTGTTTAGAACCTTTACATTGCAGTCACCAGTAATTATCAATATATCTTGATTAATCAATTTCAGACTGATGTAATTGGTAGAAGTCTTCAATTTCATCATTACTGGCTTTAGGTTTCGGTGCATAATTTTGAATAATAGTTGTATTAACTGGTCTTCTTTGTATACGTATGGATATCTAACTATTAAAGAGTGTTGTATTTCAAGATAGATCTTGAAATGTTCTTTTTGATGATGAATGTAATGCTGTCCCTCTTCAATTTGTCATTCCTGTCACAGTAAACTAAGTGATTGTAAGATTCAAAATGACCAATACTAGTCCATTTCAGCTCACTGACACCTAGGACATCGTTTATATGTTCCATTTCATTTTTGACAATTTCCACTTTTCATAGACTCATAGTTCATATATCTCATGTTCTGATTTTTAATGTATGTTTACAGCTGTTTCTCCTCCTTTTGAGTTTTGTCCCATCTTCAAATGAAGGTCCTGAAAGCTTTACTCCATTCAAGTCATCATGGTCAATTCTACTTTGGGAAAGCAGCTCTTCCTCCGTTGTATTTTAGTGCCTTCTCACCTGAGAAGCTTATTTTATGGCTCTATATATGACAAGATTCTGGTGTTCTTCATCATGTTTCAATATTTAATATTCTAGTGATATAGTGTTCCCTTGCTATTATTAAGGTTTTCAGTGACTAAATATTTGGAAGTAGTACGTCTTTCCTTCTTCTTAGTCTGCCTAATTTTGTAAACTCAACTGAAACCTGACCATCATGTGTGACCCTGCCGGTATTTAAAACATGCATGGTGTAACTTCCAGAGTCACAAACTGACAAATGAGTGGTAGTGAATAAAAATGTTTACAGCTAATATCATTCTTAATGTAAATGTGTATGCATTGTCCCTGAAATCACAAATATAGCAAATTAGTTTTCCACTCACGTTTTTAGTCAACAACGTACTGGAGATACTGGTTAATGTAATTAGGTATGGAAAAAAGACATGCAGAATAGAAATTAAGATAAAATTTTGCCATTTCTACACGTAGTGGTTACAAATCAGGCTGCGAACCTTAAGGTCAGCAGTTCGAAACTACCAGCCGCTCCGTGGGAGAAAGATGAGGCTTTCTACTCCCGTAAAGATTTACACCCTCGGAAACCCTGTACAGGGTGGCTATGACTCAGAACCAACTCGACGGCACTTAACAACATTATGTATGTAGAAAATCTTTTAAAATCTATAAAAACACTATTAGAATTAAAAGGTGAATTTATCAATGGTGCAGGACACTTCAATACACAAAAATTCATTTTAATCTTACTACTAACAATTAGCAATTATAAAAAATTCTATCTATAAAAATTGACCCAAACCAGTAAGTGAATTTAGCAGTAACTCAGATCACTAAGTCAGTATTCAAAAAACACAACTGAATATACATTAGAGTCCTGGTATGCTGCTCTAGGATAACTATTGGGTTGCTAACCACCAGATCAGCAGTTCATACCCACCAATTGCTTCTTGGAAATCCTATACAGAGTTTCTGTGAGTTGAAACTGACTGGATGTCACTTAACAACAGTAGCAGACTTAGAGAGAAACAAAGGCAGAAAGAGAATTAAACAATAACTTATTAAAACAGTGAATTGGGTAATATTTTAGGACACTGGAATTATCTTAGAAATAGAATAGAATCATACATCTTAGCAATTTCTATTCATCTTTAATAAATGTATATTCAATGTTGCTTTGTATTTAAATAATCTTTAATTTATCTTCCACTTCAATAATATCTGGTTGTAAAATCTGTGAATCCTGAAAATGTAGTTGTCATTTAGGAGTCCTGGTGTGGTGCTATGGGATAATGCACTGGACTGTAAGATCAGTTTGAGTTTCAAGGTCAGCAGTTCAAACCATCAAAGGCTCCTCAGAAACCCTATACAGGGTCTCTATGAGTCCGAACCAAGTGCACAACACTTAGCAACAACAGCAACAATATTTTAATCTATTCTAATATTTACTCTATACAGACAGAGTATTTGATTTTGTGGAGAAAATGTCTTCAATCAAAGTGATATTCTATATAAACCTAACACAAAAAATCCTAAGCAGACATTATACTGCTAAAAAAAAGTGGGGGGAGATAATAGTTTTTACTTTGCATTTCAGGACAATTCTATCCATGCATGTAAAATAAGAGTTGAATTTTCTTGGTTTGAAATACCCCCTTACTTATTTTCATACATTTCCCTAAGTCACCATTTGCAAGTCCAACGACTCTATCATCCTCCCAACAGTGAACAATGCTGATTTAGGAGCCTTATGCCATTTAGTGATTATTCCATGATACAATGATCATTGCAAAATTGTTGATGCAACCAAAAAAAGGCAGAACGATTGTCATAAGAAGAATACCTTTTTGAATACTGTTTCATTCTCCAGGCATCGCCCATGAATTTTTTTACTTTTTTCTAAAATTTCAAAGAACAAATCAATAAGTATATAAATCATTATCCAAAGGGGAAGCGGGAAAACAATCCCCATATGTGTCCACTAATACGATTTTAGATGGGCTCCTAACAATAAGCATATGAAAATGATAGATAAATTTCCCACTTCCTCCAGGAGTCCTCCCCTATCTAGTTGCAAATCTACATTGTTGAGGTTTTTTTTTTTTTTCCAAACCAGCATTGGGAAAATGTTAAGGGGGATTTGGGAAGCTTTGTAATATCTAAATGTACTAAGAGATGTGAAATAATTATGATTTGTAGGTCAACAAAAATCAAATATTGACTATGAAATTGGGGGCGAAAGTAAATATTTTCTTAACGATTATAAAAATATAAGATAATATAAAATCTTTAAATAATAAAATGTCATCAAAAATATATATTATGTTTGGAGGCCTGGTGTGGTACTGTAGAATAAGCACTGGACAGCTAACAGCAAGACCGGCAGTTCAAACCCACCAGCTACTCCTCGGAAACCCTATACACGGTCGCTATGAGTCAGAACCAGCTTAAAGGCACAATAACATATATTATATACAATATTTTTTTCCCCTGGAACAAAAAGCAACTGGAAGATAGTGGGGGAATAGATGAAAAATAGCCAGCTATTACTCTGGTACTGCCCTACAGCTAAAGCCACTTACAATCAAGGCCCTACTTAAAATGACAGCCAGCAGTTGAGAATTGTGAGCTAGAGAAGCAGGCAGAATAGAGACTCTTCAGGCTAGACAATGCAAGGGTGATTGCTTTCTTAGACAGTTTCACAACTATATTTCACTACAAACACCCAACATAACCCAGATGGTGCCACATTCTGTTGACAAAATCATTTTGACATTTGAGCTCTTCCAATATAGAACAGATTTTCCACATATAGCACACTGCCATCTAGAACACATGCACTTTTATAGTTTAAAAAATTTTAATGAAAATAGTAAAAATACATGCATTTTGTAATTCTGCCTTGTCAAGGACCCAACTTGAAATATGAGAAGGATTTTTCAGTGGTGAAACTAGACAGCTCGGCATAACGTGAGAATAGACTAACGTTTTTAAGAATAAGGGAGTCCATTCGTCACATATAGAGTGCATGGCATAGATGCATGAAAATTCAAAGTCATAAATGGGGACAGCACAAGAAAATCAGGAATGGGAATCAGCTCAATGACAGGCAAAGAAAGAAATGTGTTGACAAAAACAGTGAGTAAATTGAAGTACGTTATTCAGGACTGGACTACTGGTGTGATGCTGTAGGATCAGCACTGAACTGAGAACCACAAGGTTGGCAGTTCAAACCCACCAGCTATTCCTCGGGAACCCTACATTGGGACGTTATGAGTTGGAATTGACTCGGTGGCACTTAACAACAACTATAAGAACATTCCAGACTGAGAAGTCCTGGTGTAGCACTGTAGGATAAGCATTAGACTGCAAGTCAGATTGAACCTTGCAAGGTTGGCAGTTCGAAACTCACCAGCATTCCTCGGAAACCCTATACAGGGTCATTATGAGTCAGAACCAATTCGACAGCACTTAACAAAAATAAAAATTCAGGACTGTGAAGTCTTGGTGTGGTGCTGTAGGATAAACACTGAAATGCTAACCACAAGCTTGGCACTTCAGATCCACCAGGTACTACTTAGCAACCCTATACAGGGTTTCTATGAGTTGGAACCAATAACAACAATGTTGTGAAGTATCCACATTGTTGTAGGAGGCACACAATAACATTGATTCCACAATGTTGCTGTTTTTAAGCACTGTCGAGTCAGTTCTGACTCATAATGACCCTGTATAGGGCTTTTG
>NW_006408753.1:2583520-2594047 GCF_000296735.1 Chrysochloris asiatica
CTTGAATCACGTGAAGTATGAATGGTGACTCTAGCTTTACTGAGATTTTGTAGTCATGCTCAATGACGGAAGAAAAAGGATTTGGACATATTTATGTAGCTAATGTGTTCAATTTTCAGACTAAGTTAAATATTATTGATTTGTTACAATAATTACAAAAGCCTAGTGTGGCATTCTAAGACAAGCACTGGACTGTTTTTGCAAGATCGGTGGTTCGAAACCACCAGTTATTAGTCAGACATCTAACAACAACAAACCTTACTGAACACTATTATATGCCAAACACTCATAACCTAAATAACAATAAATTTTTTGACAATTCTGAATTTAATATTTAATCACAAATATCCTGTAATCTGATTGAAATACTAGATTGGAAATATTCATATGAAAACACATTTTCTGGGCATTCTCTCATTTTCCAAGGATTGTTGTTGTTGTTAAGTGCCATTGAGTCAGTTCTGATTCATAGTGACCCTGTATAGGGTTTTCAAGGAGCGACTGGTGAGTTTGAACTTCAGACCTTGTAATTTAAGCAACCTTGCAGTCCAGTGTTTAGCCTACAGTATTTAGAACTAGAAAATGAGAAAGAAGCAAAAAAACTGACACTGCTTTATAACATGCGAAATGTTTGTTATTGTGGTTCAGTGCCGTGAGCTGGATCCGACTCATAGGGACACTGTATAGGGTTTTGAGGAGTGGCTGGTGACTGTGAACCACTGACCTTTCATTTCAAATCAACCTTGTGGTCCACTGCATTATCCTATAGAACCATACAAATTGCTAGTAATCGCTAATTCTATTTATATAGTACTTAGTATGCCTGTTGGAGTCCTGGTGTGGTGCTGTAGGATATGCACTCGATCACAAGGTCAGTTTGAACCACAAAGTCGGTGGTTCAAATCCACCAGCCCATCCTATACAGGTTGTCTATGAGTCAGTTAGCAACAACGACAACATGCTTGTATTCCAACACTCATCTGTCAGTCTGTCGTACTGTGGTGACCTGTGTGTTGCTGTGATACTGAAAGTATGCCACCAATATTTAAAATTCAAGCAGGGTCACCAACGGTGGACAGATTTCAGAGGAGCTTCCGGACCAAGGAGAGGTGGACAATTTCTGAATGACTACCCACTGAAAACATTATGAACTGCAGTGGAGCATTGTCAGATATAGTACTAGAAGATGAAAACATTACAAATAGCTGCAGAATTTTGTCAGACATAATGCCAGAAGATGAGCACCTCAGATTGGAAAGCACTTAAAATATAACTAGGGTAAGACCTGCCTCTTCAAAATGCAGTTGATCATAATGATGTGAAAGTAGCAAAATTGGGGGACTTTCATTTGGTGATAGGACACAACTAAAAATCAAAAGAAACACCCATTAAAAATTAGAACATGCAATGTACAAAGTACAATGGAGAGTCAAAAATCATAGACACTCTGGCTGTAGAATGTATTTCAATAAAATTTTAGAAAAGATAAATACATAATTTTCAACACACTTTGCCCATCTGTCAATAAACTTTTGTATTTCCTTATTTAAAAATGTCTTAGGCTGCTTCATACCAAGTATCAATCCTATCCCCTCACTATACAGGGTAGATAGGGATGGGCATTTAGACACTGGCGACCTAAAATGAGGGGGCGATAAAGGCACAAAGTAACTGATTTACATGTTTTCAACAGGGAGTTTAGTTTAAGAGTGTGTGGGGGAAGGTAGACTCCCCACTGAATAGTTTTCATCTTGTCTAGACAGGTCTGGTTAAAAGAAATAGGGATAAGATTCTTAGGATTCAATAGTGAGAAATTGTTATCATGACTAATTGCGACTGTCACAACTGTAAAGGTAGATGTTGTGTAACAAAAACGAAGGAGTAATTACTCTTAAGGTCCAGAAACAGAGGACCCTAGGACCATCAAGGGAGAAGAGCACAAGCAGAGTGCAGGACCCTATCCAGAGAAGCAGCGACACAAGAGATGGAGACAGAGATGAGGACATGGGAGAGGGAGCAGCTGAGGACTCCGTACTCATGGAAAGAGAGGGACTGGATACTGGCATCCAGGAAGAAGGCTTGCAAAAAATGATTACATATTCCTGAGGGGGAAAAAAAGAAGAGGGAATGGAAGAAAATACTGTTGAATGCTGATACACGCAGGAGATTGTAATTATTGTAATGAAACAATGGTGTAAAGCCAACATTCTTCCATGTAAATTATTACTCCGTTCACAATAAAAACTTTAAAAAAGATGTTTTAGGCTGACCTACAAACCATAAATGCACTGCTGTCTGTACTTCTTCAATAGCAGTGAATCTTCGTTGAAAGTCTGATGGAGCAAGATGAGTACTACAGGGAGGCTGATTTGGCACCTCAAAATAAAGCTTTTACAGAGTGTCTACAGTGTCAGCAGAGGTGTGTGAACATGCATTGTCATGCAAGATCACAACACTGCATTTGGACAGCAGTCCTCTGCATCTAATCTCATATTTAGGCTTCAGCACTTCAATGAGTATCTAACTGCAATATGCGCTGTTGCCTGTTGCGCCTTCTTCCTGATACTGTTACAACACTGGCCCTTGAGAATCTCAGAAATCTTTAAGCACCAATTTTCAAGCTAATGTTTGACTTTTGAACTTTTTCTTGGTCAGTGACTGATGATCTTTCCATTCCATACTCTGCCGTTTACTTTCAGGCTCCTAGTGGTGACTCCGTGTTTCATCATCAATACTGATTTTTTTAAGTAGCTTTTTTCCTTCCTTCAAGTACCAAATTTCGTTTGCAGGTGGTCAAACACTTCCTTGACTTGTCTTGCATAAATGGTCGAAACCCATGTCTATCATGGATTATTCCATAGACAGAGCTATGGCTAAGTCTCAAATTAATTGCCACAGAATCCATTGTCACTCGTTTGTTTGACAGAATCATTTCACGTCTATTTGACAGAATCATTTCACAACAACTGAGTGTTGTTGTCAGCCATGAACATGGACAGGTATTTTAATATAACTGGAGTGCATATAATTTTTTTAAAAGTTTTTATTGTGAGGTTTACATGGAAGAACATCAGCTTTACACTCATCCTATCGTATTTCGTTTCATTGCAATGATTACAATGTCCTCCATGCATCATCAAATAACCCCAAAAGGTACACCACACAGCCCCAACCACCCCCAGCCTCCAGCACACAGCTTTTCTCCTCATACTGAAACTTTTGCTCTTGAACACTTTAAAAACTTCTTATGAAGCAGGTTTGCTTAATGTAATATATCATTTGATTTTTTGACTGCTGTCTCCATGAGTGTTGATAGAGGATCCAAGCAAAATGAAGTCTCTGATAACTTCAATCTCTTTTACATTTGTCTTGATTCTATTTTTTGGTCCAGTAGAAAGGATGTCTGTTTACTTTACATTGAAGCACAACCCATACTAAAAGTTGTGGTCTTTGAGCTTCACCAGTAAGTACTTTTGTCTGCTTCATTTTCAGCAAGAAAGGTTGTATCATCTGGATATTTTTGATGAGTCTTCCTCCAGTCCTGATGCCATGTTCATCTTGATATAACACAGCTTCTCAGACTATTTACTAAGTATACAGATTGAATAAGGTGTACAACCCTGGCACACACCTTTCCTGGGTTTAATCCATTCAGTGGCCCCTTGCTCTGTTCAAACAATTACCTGTTGGTGTATGTACAGGTTCTTCATGAGTAAAATTGATTGTTCCAGAATACTCATTCTCTGCAATGTTGTCCATAACTTGTCATGATCCACACAGTTTAAAGCATCTGCATAGTCAATTAAACACAAATAAAGATGCTTTGTCTTTGCATGTTGCCCTTTGAAATTTTCTGTTCAGCTTTTTTACTTTCTCATTTCTTCCATTTGCTTTAGCATCTATATGCTCGAGAGTAAGTTTTTCAGAGTCTCTTCTGACATCCATTTTGGTAGTTTCCTTCTTTCTTGTCTTTTAATGACCTTCTGCTTTCTTCTTGTATGATGCTCTTGATGTCAACCCACAACTCTTTTGATCTTTTTTCAGTAGTGTTTAACACATCAAATCTGTTCTTGAGACGATGTCTAAATTCAGGTGGGATATGTTCAATGTCAAATTGACGCTCTTGTGGACATGTTTTAATTTTCATCAGCTTCAGCCTGAACTGGCATATAAGTAATTCATGGTCTGTTCAATAGTCTGCACTTGGCCTTGTTTTGGCTGATGATATTGAGCTTTTCTACCATCTCATTCCACAGATAATAGTCAGTTTGATTTCTGTGTATGCTATCTGGTGAGGTTCATGTGTTTAATCATTTATGCTGTTTAAAAAAGGTATTTGTAATGCAAAATTTCATCTTACAAACTCTAGCATCATTTCTATCACCAAAGTCATATTTTTCCAGTCTCTGATTCTTCCTCTTTGTTTCCAACCTTTTCAGTACAGTCATCAGTAATTATCAATACATCTTGATTGTATGTTTGATCAATTTCCAACTGAAGAATTTGGTAGAATTCTTAAATTTCATCATCACTGCCTTTAGCGGTTGGTGTATAAATTTTAACAATAGTTGTATTAACTGGTCTTCCTTGTATGTAGATGGGTATTATCCTGTCACAGCCAGTATTATACTTCAAGACAGATATTGAAATGTTCTTTTTGATGAAGAATGCAATGCCATTCCTCTTCAGTTTGTCATTCCTGGAATAGTAAACCATATGATTGTCAGATTCAAAATGGCCAATACTAGTACATTTGATATCACTAATGCCCAGAATATCAATCTTTATGCATTCTATTTCATTTTTGTCAAATTATAATTTTCCTGGATTCATATTTCATGTAACCTATCTTCTGATTATTCGTGGATGTTTACAGCTGTTTCTCCTCATTTTGAGTTTTACCCAATCAGTAAATGAAAGTCCCAAAAGCCATTGCATTTTGAGGAGGCAGCTCTTCCCCAGTTGTATTTTGAGTGCCTTCCAAAGTGAGGGGCTCATTTCTAGCACTTTATTTAACAATATTCTGATACTATTCATCATGTTTCACCATTCAATATTCTGATCGGGCTGCAAACCATAAGGTCAGCAGTTCGAAACTACCAGCTGCTCCGCAGGAGAAAGATGAGGCTTTCTACTCCCGTAAGGATTTACACCCTCGGAAACCCTGTACAGGGTCGCTATGGGTCGGAACCGACTCGAAGGCACTTAACAACAACAACATCTGACAGCCTTACACTGCTATTCATAAGGTTTTCAGTGGCTAACCCTTCATAAATAGTCTGCCTCTCCTTTCTCCTAGTCTGTCTTGGTCTGGAAGTTCAGCTGAAACTGCCCACCATGGGAGTACCCTGCTGGTATTTAAATTATCAGTGGCATAACTTCCAGTGTATTAGCAACATGCAAGCCACCACAGTATCACAAACAGATCAATGAGTGGTGGACATGCATATGAGGCTATTGGAAATACTAGGACTTGGCTCAGGCTCACCTTAGTCCTCAAACTGACATCTTTTTATTAAACACCATAAAGAGGTCTTATTGAACAGATTTTCCTAATGCAACATGTCATTTGATTTCTTGACCATTGTTTCCATGAATGTTAATAGCAGATCCAAGCAAAATTAAGTCTTAGAAAGCTTTAATCTTTTCTCCATTTATGATGATTTATTTATTGGTCTCTGGTGAGGATTTTTGTTTTCTTTACATAAAGGTGCAACACATACTAAGGGTTATCATCTCTGAGCTTCATCAGTAAGTATTTTAAATACTATTCACTTCCTGCAAGCAAGGTTGTATCACCTGCATATCTCAGGATATTAATGAGTCTTCCTCCAATCCTGATGCCATGTTCTTCTTCAAATAATTCAGCTTGTCAGATTATTTGCTCAGGTTATAGATGTGTACCCTGGCACACACCTTTCCTGATTTTAAACCATTCAATGCCCATTATACTCATAGAACAATTGCCTCTTGGTCTATCCACAATCTATTCATGAGCACAATTAGGTGTCCTGGAATACCAATTCTCTGAAATGTCATCCATACCTTGTCATGATCCACACAGTCAACAGCCTTAAAGCTAATAGCACAGGTAAACATCTTTCTTGTACTCTCTGTTTTCAGCCAAGATCCATCTGATGTCAGAAATGATATCCCTCATGTTATGTCCTCATCTGAAATTGGCTTGAGCCTCAGCTAGTTCCCTGTCAATGTACTGCTATAACTATTTTAGAATTAAATTTTACTTGCATGGAATATTAGCACTGTCCAATGATTTCTGTATTGCATTGTTTCACCTCTCTTTGGAATGGACACAAATATGGAATTTTCCAATCAGTTGTCCAGGTAGCTGTCTTCCAAATTTCTTGGCATAGGTGAGTGAGTGCCTCTAGTGATATATCAGTTTGTTGAAAGATTTCCATTTGTATTCCATCAATTCCTAGAGCCTTGTTCTTTGTCAAAGACTTCAGTGCACCTTGGACTTCTTCCTTCAGTACTATTGGTTCTTGATCATATGCTGTCTCTTGAAATGTTTGAGCATCAATCATTTCTTTTTTTGGTATAGTGACTCTGTCTATTCTTTTCATCTTCTTTTGGTGCTTTCTTCATCATTCAATATGCTGCCCATAGAGTCCTTCAATATTTCAAGTTGATGCTTGAATTTTTACATCATTTCTTTCAGCCTGAGAAATGCTGAAGGTGCTCTTCCCTTTGGTTTTATAATTGTAGATCTTTGCACATTTCATTATAATACTTGAGTTTTTCTGTTCAGCTCTTTTACTTCCTCATGTCTTCCATTTGCTTTAGCATCTCTTCACTGAATATCAGTTTGAGTCTTTTCTGACATTCGTTTTGGTCTTTTCCCTTTTTTTTTTTTTTTTAATTTCTTCATGTACAGTGTTCTTGATGTCATCTGTTTTTTGATCATTAGTGTCTAATACATCAAATCTGTTCTTGAGATGATGTCTAAATTTAGGTAGAGTATCTTGTAGGCCATATTTTTATGTAGCTATGGGTAAGAACTGACTTGAAGGCACTTAGCAACAATTACAACAGAGTTGTTTTTAATTTTCTTCATCTTTACCCTGAACTTGCATATGAGCAATTGTTGGTCTTTCCCACAGTCTGCTTCTGGTGATTTGGGGTGATGATTATGGAGCTTTTCTACCATCTCTTACCACAGTTGTATTCAACTTGGTTTCTGTGCATTACATCTTATGAGGTTCATGTGTATAGTCACCTTTCATGCTGTTTAAAAAGGTATTTTCAATGAATAAGTCATAGGTCTTGCAAAAGCATTTCTATCATCGCGACCTGTTTTCCAACTACTGATCCTTCCTCTTAGTCTACCAGTCTTTGTATTCCAATCACTAGTAATTATCAATACATCTTGATTACATGCTTGATCAATTTCAGACTGAAGAAGCTGACAATTTCATCATCACTGGCTTTAGTCATTGGTGGTAAATTTTGAATAATAGTGCTATTAACAGGTCTTCCTTATAGGCATATGGATATTATCCTTTCAGAGTCAGCATTATACTTCAAAATAGATCTTGAAATATTCTTGTTTATAATGAATGCAACGCAATCCCTGTCCAATTTGTCATTCTCTGCCTATTAAACCATATGATTGTCAGATTTAAAATTGCAAATACCAGTCAATATCAGTTCACTAGTGCCTAAGATATTGATATTTACGTGTTTCATTTCATTTTTGACAACTTCCAATTTTCCTATTTTCATACTTCATACATTCCTTGTTCTCATTATTAATGAATGTTCACATCTCTTTCTCCCCATTTTGACTTGCGCCCCACCGATTAATGAAGGTCCCCAAAGCTTTATTCCATTTGATTCATCACAGTCAATTCTACGTTGAGGTTGTAGCTCTTGCCTAATTGCATTTGGAATGCCTTCCAACCTGAGGGGTTCCTCTTCTGGCACTATATCTTACAATATTCTGGTGTTATTTGCAATGTTCAGTAGTCAATCTTCTGGTGCTATATGACTGTTGTCCACTGTTATTCTTAAGGTTCTCAGTGGCTAAACATTCAGAAGTATTCTGCCTCTCCTTCTTCCTAATTGGTCTTAGTCTGTAAAGTCAGCTGAAACCTGTTCACCATGGATGTCCCTGACGGTATTTAAAATCCTGGTGGCATAGCGTCTCACATCACAGCAATATGCAAGACACCACAGTATGACAAATTGACAGACAAGTGGTAGACACAGCTGATTGTGTGATTTATTTTCCAGTTTGTAAATATGGTGAGATCAATGAGTGATTTTCAGAAGGTAAAACAGCCATATATTTCTAGGTAAACTTTGCTTGCCAATACTGTAACACACACGCATACACACACACACACATAGTTGTTGTTAAGTGTCACTGAGTCTGTTCCAAACCACAGTGATCCTGTATAGGGTTTCTGAGGAATGGCTGATGAGTTTGAACTGCCAAACTTGCAGTTCAAACTGACCTTGTAGTCCGGTACTTTATCCCACATGGAGTCCTGGTATGGTATTACTTGGAAACCTAGTACAGGGTATCTATGGGTTGGAACCAACTCGACATCACTTAACAATTGATAGATAGATAGATAGATAGATAGATAGATAGATAGATAGATAGATGATAGACAGATAGATAAATGTATATATATTCCTGATGTGGTGTTTTAGGGTCAGTTTTGGATGCCAAGTTTGGTTTGTTGGTTTGAACTGCCAACATTGCAGTTCCAACCCATCAGCCACTCCTCAGAAAACCTATATAGTGTGCGTGTGAGTCAGAACTGACACAACTGCACTAAACCACACCAACATATTCAACGTTGTTAACTGCCCTCAAGTTGGTTCTGACTCATAGAAAGTCTTACAGGGTTTCTGAGGAGTGGCTAATGGGTTTGAATCACCAAACTTCTGGTTAACAGTTCAGAGCTGATCTGTCAACTCCAAACCAGGATTCCATATAGTTATTGTTGTTGTTGAGTGCAGTCTAGCCAGTCTCAACTCACAGAGACCCAGCATAGGATTGCTGAGGCTTTAAATATTCATGAGAACAGGAAACCTCATTTTTCTCCTGAGGCATGTCTGGTGGACTAGAACCACAAAGTCAATTCTGATTCATAGCGACCCTGCATAGGTTTTCCAAGTCTATAAATCTTCATGGGATCAGAAAGCCTTCTCTTTCTCCCGCAGAACAGCTGGTAGTTTTGAACTTCTGACCTTGAGGTTAGCAGCTGGACTCATAATCATTACACTAACAGAGCTCATAGGGATATGTAATTTTTTAGATGTTTTTGTCACATATGGTAGGGTAATGGTGAACTATAGAATGAGTTCGGAACTAGTTTTACATCTTCAATTTTATGAGTTTGTGTAAAATTAATAATCTTTATCGCTTAAATAGCATTCACCAGGGAAGCCATCTTAACCTGGAGTTTGTTTTCTTTCTGGGAAGATTTTTAACTACAAATTTAACTGTTTTATTAAATATAGGACAATTCAGTTTATCTCTTTTATTTCTATTCAGTAAGTTTGTGGAGTTTAAGAAACCTTCTCATCTCATTGAAGTTGTTAATTTTAGTGACATAAAGTTGGTCATAATACTGCCTTAAGATTCTGTTAACCTTTCATGATCAAATTATTTTCTAGTTTAAAGTTTGTGTTGATGCTTTGTGGAGCTGTAGGATAAGCACTGGACTGTTAACCACTAGGTCAACAGTTCAAACCTACCAGCCACACCCTGAAAAACCCTATACAGCTTTTCTGAGTCAGATCTGATTCTATAGCACTGAACAACAACAATGTGTCTCCAGGAATGAAAGATATGCTGAAATCAACAGGAAAAAAATTAAAATGATATGAATTTTGATATAATTATGCAGGACACATGTTTCCTAAGTGGACTCTAATGATAGGATTTGTGAGGTAAGGTCAATTTCTTCAAGTTCACTAGTTATATATTCAGGTCCCTGTCAGATGGTAGCATATAGTACAAATGGGACAGGAGTTTCCAAAGGAAAAACATGTGTGGTTGAAAATATTGGTGGGTAATTTATGTCCCAGAGCTCATGAATAGGTTAATATCTATAGAAGTTATAGTGATGCTGCCTCTAGCATCTCATGTCAATAATTTGTATCTTCTCAGTTTTAAATTTTCTCTTAATATATCCATTTTCTTATTTTTTTCTCTTTAGTTCTACATTACATAGTTATTTCAACTGTGGTCAATTTTTTCACAAACATAAAAATTATCCTTTTTTAACTAATGAAATAATTACATAGAAATTCATATAATATTTTTTTTTAAATAGAGTGAATGTTAAATGTGGTTATTGTTAGATGCTATTAAGTCTGTACCAACTCAAATAGACCTTGTGCACAACAGAACAAAACACTGTCTGGTTATGGCCAATCTTACAATTGTTTCCACTCTTGAGCCCATTGATGCTGCCACTTTGCCAATCCATCTCATTGGGGGTCTTCCTCTTTTTCTTTGACCCTCCACCTTACCAAACATGATAT
>NW_006408753.1:2594527-2607650 GCF_000296735.1 Chrysochloris asiatica
TAAATGTTTTAAGTCCTCTTCACTTTCAGCAAGCAAGGTTGTATCATCTGCATATCACAGGTTGTTAATGAGTCTTCCTCCAATCCTGATGCTAGTTTTTCTTCATATAACCCAGATTCTCAGATTATTTGCTCAGCATACAGGTTGAATAAGTATGGTGAAAGAATACAACCCTTTCACACACTTTTCTTAATTTTAAACTATTCAGTGTTCCCATGTTCTGTTTGAGCAACTGGTTCTTGGTCCATGTACAGATTCCTCCGGAGCACAGTTAAATGTTCCAGAATATCCATACTTTGCAATGTTGTCCATAGCTTGTCATGATCCACACAATTGAAAGCCTTTGCATAATCAATAAAGCCTAGATAAACATTTTTTGGTATTTTCTGCTTTCAGCCAAGATCCATCAGACATCAGCAATGATATCCCTCGATCCACGGCCTCTTTTGAATTCAACTTGAACTTCTGGAAGTTCTCTGTCAACTAATGCTTGCAGCCATTTTTGTATTACCTTTAGTGAAACTTTACTTAGATGGGATATCAAAGACATTGTCCAATTATTTCCACATTTCATTGCATCACCTGTCTTTGGAACGGGCACAAATACAGACATCTTCCAATCAGTTGGCCAGGTAGTTGTCTTCCAAATTTCTTGGCAGAGATGAATGAGTGCTTCCTGTGCCAACTCGTGAAAGATTTCCATTTGTATTCCATCAATTCCTGGTGCCTTGTTCTTTGCCAATTCCTTCAAGGAGCCTTGGAATTCTTCCTTCAGTATCATTGGCTCTAGATCATATGCTACTTCTTGAAACAGCTGAACATCAACCATTTCATTTTGGTACAATGACTCTGTGTATTCCTTCCACCTTCTTTTGATGCTTTCTGCATCATTCAATTATTTGCCCAAAGAATCCTTCAGTAACAAAAGTCAAGGTTTGGAATGTTTCTTCAGTTCCCCCAGCTTGAGAAATGCTGAGCGTGTTATTCCCTTTTGGTTTTCTGATTCCAAATCTTTCACATTTTGTTGTAATATTTGACTTTGTCTTCTCAAGCTGACCTTTGAAATTTTCTGTTCAGCTCTTGTACCTTCGCATTTCTTCCATTTGCTTTAGCATCTCTAAGCTGAAGAGCAAGTTTTCGTGTCTCTTCTGATATCCATTTTGATCTTTTCCTTCTTTCTTATCTTCTTAATGACTTTTTGTTTTCTTCCTGTATGATGTTCTTGATGTCATCCCACAACTCTTTTGGTCTTTGGTCTTAGTGTTTAATATATCAAGATGCTAAATATACATATATAAAGACAAGTGTTATAGCCACTTCAATCTTTACAAAATAGGACAAAAATTTCAACCAAATTTGTTAAACATGGAAACTTTGTCCTCAACCACATTTCTTCCATATAAGTTGGTATTAATGCTAAGTTTAACAAATGGATATACATCTTCTTTTATAGAGATTTCATTCTCAAAATTGTCTATTAATATGTCATGTAATCAAACATATGCCGTGACAACTCCAATATCAAGTACTAATTCATATATTTAAACCTCTTCTGGGGTGCAAGAATGTGGTAGCTCCATTGGATAGGCACTGTTCTGTGAACCACAAGATCGGCAGTTTAAGTCCACCAGCTGCTCTTTGGGAAAAAAAAAATTGCTGTTGTTGCAGCAAGGCAGTTCCAACTCATAGTGACCCTGTACAGGGTTTCCAACGAGCAGCAGGCAGACTCAAACCACTGACCTTGTGGTTCAAACCAACCTTGCAATTCAGTGCCTTATCCCACAACACCACACCAGGACTCCACAACATTTATTACTGGGGTACGAAGGAGTGTCAGGTTCTCAGCTCCAAAGTCTTTTGACTTTCACAGATGCAAACAGACAAATGAGAAGAGACAAGCCTTCATGCTATGTCTGTCATTATCAAGTTACTTAATTCCACCTATTTAGATCACCTACAAAAATGAGTCTGTGAAGCACTGTAGAATAAGCACTGGACTGTTAACCATAAGGTTGGCAGTTTGAGCTCACCAGTCACTCACAGGCAAAACTACATTCTGCTCCTATAAAGACCTATGTCCTCGGAAACCCTTTACGGGGTTGTTATGAGTTGGAATCAACTCAGTGGCAGTGAGTGAATGAGGTCATACGCAAAGGGTTGTCTTGGCAATGGGGAGGGGGGCGGGTGGATGTCAGTGGAAAAGAATGGTAGAGAAGTGTAGGAAGTGAAACAGTTGCCCTCTCCTTCCCATCCTCCACTACTGAAAACTTCTGTATTTAATCATTTTTGTGCACCTTTAATAACTTTGGGAATCAAATCAAGTTATTGGTTGCAAATCTGAGCCATTTATTTAACAATCATGATTTCAAATGACATCACTGTAATACTCTTCATTTCCTTTAACTATGATGAATGAAAATTTTGAACATCAAAAACAAAGACAGTTTCTGCTTTGTTATCTAATCATAACTTAGAGATTTGGCCAGTTGTCCCCAAAGATGCTTGTTTTCCTGGGGAAATAAAATAAATTGATCTTTCTCTTTAGCTATACACATAAAATCTCTTAGTTAGTTTATGTTGAATTCAGTAAGGAATTAACCC
Source organism: Chrysochloris asiatica (assembly GCF_000296735.1). Taxonomy (NCBI): domain Eukaryota; kingdom Metazoa; phylum Chordata; class Mammalia; order Afrosoricida; family Chrysochloridae; genus Chrysochloris; species Chrysochloris asiatica. Next base: position 2,597,129 of record NW_006408753.1, read on the forward strand.
ATATGCTATAATACAGTTTTTTGTTAATGGTAAGTGGCATTTCTGTTTAATGATTATTAAATAGTTTTTATTGCCAAAATGTATCATTAGTATACATTATTAAATTGCCTCGGAATCTGAAACACAAATTGCATTAATTGTTTCCATTTCATCTTCCTCATATTTTCCCTCTGGACCATTGCACTCAAGTGATACTCTCAAAGATCTGCTTGCAAAGTCGCTAATTCCTTTGAAGCAGATGTCCATCAAACTAGATGAGCACATCATTACACAGAATCATTCAGTTACATTATTCCAGAATTTAGTCACAAAGTATGGCAAGAAAGATTCTTTTACCCCTTCTATGAAAGGTTAAGTTCAAAAGCAAGCCCATGCCAAAAGTATGCATCATTCCCCCAAATAAGAGGAAAAACTCATAACTAAACTAAAAATAAAAAAATTGATTCATTCCTGTAGTCTAAGTGCATCTGAGGTACAGGAAACACTTCCCAAAATATGAGAGAACAAAATGAAGTTGATATACGTTTTCTTTTGCATTATTGGTAATCTGTTAGAGTTATCAGATTTTTTTCCCCATAGTTGTCATATTTTTTAAAAATTAAGTCAATCATGATATAAATAAGCACAACCACAAAGGTTAGCTCAAATGAGCTCCAGGAATGACATGGAGGTGTGATTTAAAAAGAATAAAAATTAATTAAAAAACAAATAAAAACCTTACTTGCTTTTGAACAAAGTCATTGCAGAATGTTATCTAATGATGCTAGCTTTCTAATTATTTTAATGACTCCCATTATAAACTTTATCTGAGCTCTCCAAAACTCTCAGTACCTTTTCCAACAATTTTTCTTACTCAGCATATATTTTTTTTAAATATTGGCTAAAGATTTGAATAGTATTCCTTTCTTTAGTTTCGCTAAGATATAAAAATACAAGAAAGTTATAATTCCTTCAAAGAAAATAATATAAAGGGGACAAATTTTCATTGAAAATGTGGACCTCAATGGCCAAAAGAAGCCATTTATAATTTGATTGCTGCCCAATTATGACTTTTATGATGTTTCTTTCAGAATGTGCACCATACATAAATATATTTCTGGTGTTATTAGGTGCCATCAAGTTGGTTATAACTCATAGCAGGCCAAAACAAAATTCATCTTAGAACATAACACTACCCAGTCGTATCCCATCCTCAAAACTGTTATGTTTGAGCCCATTATTGCTGCAACTGTATAATTCTTCTCGTTGGTGGTCTTCCTCTTTTTCGCTAACCCTCCACTTTACTGAGCATGATATTGTCCTCTAGGGACTGGTCTTTCCTGACAACATGTCCAAATTCCAAGTGATGAAGGTTCACTGTTCTTTGTTTCTAAGGATCATTCTGGTTGTACTTCTTCCAGAAGAACAGATTTTTTGTTCTTCTGTCAATCAATGACACTTTCAATATTCTTTGTCAACATCATAATTCACATGCATCAATCTTTCTTTGATATTCCTTATTGATTGTGAAACTTTTATATGCATATGAGGTGATTATATACCATGACTTGAGTCAGGCACACCTTAGTGCTCAAACTGAAATATTTGCTCTTTAACACTTTAAAGAGGTCTTTTGCAACAGATATGCCTAATGAAATACTAATACTTGATTTATTGACTGCTGCTTCTATAAAAAGTTGATTGTGGAGTAAAATGAAGTCTTTGACAACCTCATTTTTTTCTCTCCATTTATCATGATATCATTTATTGGTTTAACTGTGCGGAATTTCTTTTTTTTTTTTTTTTTTACATTGAATTGAAATTCATTGCGGCGCAGTGTTTGATCTTAATCAGTATTTTAAGTCCTTTTCACTTCCAACAAGGAAGTTTGTATCATATGCATATTGCAGATTGTTAATTCCCCAATCCTGATGCCGCTAAGGATATCACTGCTGACATCAGCTGAATCTCGGCTGAATGCAAAGAATACCTGAAAGATATTTACTTGTGCTTTATTAACTGTGCAAAGGTATTCAAATGAGTGGATCATAACAAACTATGATTTAATACTGTGAAGAACAGGTATTCCAGAAAATTTAATTGTACTCTTGAGGAACTTTAACATAGACCAAGAGACAATCATTTGATCAGAATTAGGAGATAGTGATGGTTTTAAAAAAGATGTGGAAAGGAAAGATGTGAGCTAGAGATGTATCTTTTCACCATACTCATTCAATCTGTATAGGTACATATGTACCATATATATTCAGATGCTTATGAAAGATATTTAAAATTGTTTATAACTTTGCTTTCTTTTCATTTGAATATTTCCATTAAAATGAACTATCATTTTCCCAGAAGACACTGTAGTTTGCTAGGAACTCATAAAATCATAAACTAGAAGAAGTAAAAAAGAAATGAAGGGAATTACATTTAGCACTTTTTTTATTGCCTATAACAGTATTACATAATAACAGTGATGAAACAGCAGCTATCATTTTGATCTTCTGAATTCCTTTATGTGTACTATATCTTAGTTTCAGCAAACATGGTTGAATTTGCTAAGGATTCATTGCTATTCATTTCAGTAAATATTGTAATTTGACCTAAAATGTTATATTGCTCATATTCATCCCTTATTTGGTGTCAGTGATTTTTCTAAAGTCAAATTTGGTAAGGATATCTTTGGCTCAATTGATGCCAAAATGAAAGCATAGAAAACATTAGGCACATTTGGACATGAAGTACAACTCCATGAGCGACATTCCAGATTGCATGTACACCTTTCAGTAGATAGGTAACTTGTAATTTATAAACGGAAACAGTTACCCTTCCTGCTTCATGAATCCACTGGCTAAACTAATCTGTATATTGCAATGGTATAAACACACATATGCAGGATATATACATTTCATTAATCAGTTGCCTCGCTTACTTGTCCAAATCTGCTTTGTTTCTGATTGGTGCCTCTACAGTGGAATCTGACCTTTACCCCAGGAACTAAATACTGACTCTAAAACCCAATTCCCATGAATGGGTTCCACGATGCCTGCTGCAAAATTAGGTTCTGCTGATTCTTTTCTAGGAAAATTTTTTGGAGACATCTTTGTCTCTGATTGATTTGTTCAATCCTGACAGCAGAGATACCATGAAGCTTGTGATTCCTTCTCCTTGAGTACATACAGGTGTCTTCTTTATAGTATTTATATTCTTGTTTAGTGCCATCGAGTCAGTTCTAACTCATAGCGATCCTGTATAGGGTTTCAGAGGAGCAGCTGGTGTTTGAACCAACAATTTTGTTGTTAGTAGTCCAGTACTTACTTATCCTACAGTGCCATACCAGGACTCCTATATTTATATTACTGCCCCCGAAGAATCTAGATTATTGTTTTCAATGATTTCTCAACTGTACCTCTACTTCTAGTTAGTTTCCAGTTGACCCTTATTCCGAAAAAAAGAGTTTGTTGTTTGTTAAACTATGTGAACTCTTGTAATATAGTCTCTTCTCCTTCAAATAAATATGTTGTCAGAACAAATCAAATGACAATAGGTGTTCAGCTTCTAAATTATTTTTTTTAAGTCTTTGTTTTGTGAAATGAAGTAAAGAAAACATTATATTTTTATCCTTTGTATTTTCTCATTTAAAAATAAACACTTTAAAGAATGGGAGCATAACAGCATTACACAAATAAAGTATAACTTTTTAATTGAGTCACATGAGAAGTCATATTTCAACCCCACATAAAAAGGCACTTTCTAATGGTTTGTGTTGTTAAGTCTATTCCATCTTTTGTCAATTCAATATTAACGATTACTTCACTATCCTCACTATTGTGTCAGTCCATCTCCTTGGAGACCTTCCTTTTTTCACAGCCACTCACTGTAACAAAGGAGTTCTGGTTGTGTAGTGGTTATGAGTTAGGCTGCTAACCTCAAGGTCAGCAGTTAGAAGCTATGAGCGGTTCCATGGGAGAAAGATAAGGCTTTCTGCTCCCGTAAAGATTTATAGCCATGGAAACCCTATACAGGGTTGTTATGAGTCAGAACCAACTTCACAGCACATCATCACCACCTACTTTATCAAGCATGATATCTTTCTCCAGGGACTGGTCCCTCTTGATAACTTCTCCAAAGTACTGATTGAATCCTCATCTTCCTCAGTTCTAACAAGCATTCTGATTGTACTTCTTCTAATATGGATTTGTTTGTACTTTAGAATTCTGTGCTATATCCAATATTCTTCACTAGCACAATCATTCAAAGGCAAAAATCATTTTTCAGTCTTCCTTATTTATTGTCCAACTTTTGTATGTATATGAAGCAATTTAAAATGCCATGGCTTAGGTCAGGCTTACCTTAGTCCTCAAAATAACATCTTTGATCTTTAACACCTTAAAGAGTTATTTTTCAGCAGATTTGTCCAGTGCGATATGTCATTTGATATCTTGACTGCTAATTCCATGGGCATTGATTGTGGATCCAAGCAAAAGAAAGCCTTGATAGTTTCAATCTTGTCTCTTTTTATCATGATATTGCTTATTGATCCAGTTGTGAAATTTTTTATTGTCTTTATATTGAAGTGTAATTCATGTTGAAGACAGTAGTCTGATTTTCATCAGTAGGTGCTTCTTCACTGTCAGCAATCAAGGCTGTGTCATCTGCATATTTCAGGTTTTTAATTAGTCTTATTCTAATTCTGATGTCCTGGTGTGGCATTGTAGGATAAGCACTCCACTGCAAGGTCAGCTTCAACTGCAAGGCCAGCGGTTCAAACTCACCAGCTGCTCCTCTGAAACCCTATGCAGGGTTGCTAAAAATCAGAATCAACTCAATGGCACTTAATAATAACTATAATTCTGAAGTTGTATTTCTCTTCATACTGGACAGCTCTTTGATTATTTCTCAGCATATATGTTGAATAATTATGGTGACACACACATTTCTGGTGTCTACACCATGAAGTATCCCCTTTTCTGTTTGCATGACTGCCTCTCAGTCTATGTAAATGTTCTGCATGAGCACAATTAATTGTTCCAGAATTCTCGTTCCTTGCAATGTTGTACACTATATGTTATAATAACTAGAATTACCCCAAAATATAATTAGACAACTCAATAACAAGTGAGTGAATATAGAGATATTCAAATAGAGATTATACAATGACTGATAATAATATTATATGTGAGTCTACAATATCAGAGTTAGAATCATTTAAAATATGATTGCTAAGATTGTTCCCATTGGTATGATTTTATGAATGGTGAATGGCAAAATCACAATGTAAGCAAGGTTGTAAGCCTAGTGCTTTTTACATGTCATAGGTCCTCACACAATATGATGAATGCCTCAACCCTGAATTCCCTCAGGTGTAAACTAGACTAATAATTTTGTTTTTTAAAAGTCTGGGTAAGAATTAAAGGGAGAATTTTTAAACTGCACTTTTACTTTAATTGTGGGAAGTGTTTTAATGTTATTATGTTGTTGTTGTTGTTGTTATGTGCCGTGGAGTCGGAACCGACTCATAGCGACCCTGTACAGGGTTTCCGATGTTATTATAATTATCATTAAACCAATGTTTGAGAAAAATAAGCTGCACATACTGGATGGACCCAAATGGGTCATCAGGTATATATGCAGGTTTTTTGTTGTTGTTGTGGTTTTTTTCCCATTTTGAACCAAATACAAGCCTTATCTTTTCCTTCACTTAATTTTCCCTTGTTAAGCGTGTAATTGATTAAATAGATATGAATTAAATTACTCAAATTATTGACAAAGTATGAAGTTTAATAAATATAAATACAAAATTTATAGTGGCAACACTAATCCAGATCAAAAGGAATTATTCATTACAAGTCTTTGAATACTGTTACTCAAGTCAGTCCCAAATCACCTAGTAATGTGAACAGTCAGTCTTACTTCCTCTTATGCACAATGGTATCACAGGAGTACACAGTCACAAGCTGATAAAAGAAAAAAAGTCATGTTTTAAATGTGTTGTCTTCATCTGCTGGTGCTATAGTGGTTCACCATGATAAAAGATAAAAGTTAATATGGCAAAATTCACTTTATACTAACAATTTGCTAAATATTTTTGTTATTGACAGCACAATGCTAGCAATAGATCATACAAGTAAAAAGTACAGATGCTCCATATTTAGAATATGTAGGATTAGAAGATTAATCATTGCATCAGAAAGTATTTAAATGTGACCGTTTATTCTTATAATTATCATAAGAACAATATCCATTTCTTTTCAATTTGTATAAATGTAATACATTGTCTAAATTGAGATCATTGACTACTGAAAAATGTCAGTAAAATAATGTCAAGAGTAACATTTTTCTAGAACAAAAGGATTAAAATGTACAGAACAGATGGTAAGTATGGTGTACAAAACAATCTTTACGCTAACACTGTCATTGTTGTTAAGTGCCGTCCAGTTGATTCCAACTCATAGTGACCCCGTGTAGGGTATCTGAGGAGCAGCTGGTGGGTTTGAACTGCTGGCCTTGTGGTTCACAGTGCAGTGCTCATCCTACAGTGCCACACCAGGAGCCCCAGTTAATACTAGTACTAATGAAAATATCAGAAAGACCAGATCTGGATTCTTCAGTAAAATAATGGGCTGTGAGAAAAGTGGTCAGTTACTTGAATTTCTATAAATCGATTACTTCAGAAAACACCATGAACTTGTACAGTAGTTCTACACAACATTATGCTCCACATTTTGAGTGAAAAACAAAAAAAGGAAAAGCAAAGCAAATCATTTCTAAGGAAAATAGTTACTGAGATGGAAACTATGGGTGTCTGGTCTCATTCAAAAATCTGTGTCAAAAATCCATGGAGAAAAATTGAAGATGCATAGTTATATGCTTTAAATCACAAGGGAAGCCAGTGGGCTTATTTTCTCTATATTACTGACAATCTTTATGCATAATTCATCCCAAAAGATCAAAATGTCTATCAAGCTTAGTATGTAGAAATTCTATTTTCAAATTCAGAAAGATAAATCTTTGTCATCATTAAATCTGTTTTTAAAAATGATATGACACAGGTTCTGAATATAGTTTCAAAAGAAAACATTCAAATTGGTTAGATCAACATCATTTTATAAATGTATATATATATACATTAATTTTATTTGTTTTGGTTTCCATTCCCAAATATTTTTAACTGCAAGAACAGTATATTTTGAAAAACTGAATAGTCTCTTAAGGTGACTGGGACCTTAAAGGACATTATCTTTCAATTTCAAAAGCTTCAGGAGATTTTAGTTTTAAATCATTGGCAATATTTTATAAAAGTGTGTACATTTATTAAGTAAAACTTAAAAATAGTAAGCACCATAAGAAAGGATAGATTTTTTTATATTTGAATTAACATGTATATACTGGGTTTTTTTCATATTATATTAATGAATCTATATTGATGCAATCATTTGCTTTCTCATATGATTACAAAAGTATGTCCCTTAAAAATTAAGATTTGAATTAGCTATTTATATTCCTAAATATAAATCATTTCTGAAATAGAATTAATTATTTTCATCAACTATGTTATACTGACTTTTAAACACTCTTTTTTTTTAAGCTGTAACTAAAAAGCTTTCGTTTTCTATTTTATTTTTAAATTATTCACAAACAGAAAAAATTTCAACATAGTAATTATTCGCACATTTCATTCCAAATTCCATTTTATAAGAACTAGCTTTTCTGTTCTGATGAGCTATTAACATTAGGGCAGATAAATCGATTTTCATTAATAAAAATTGGCATCTCGGTGGAAATAGGGTAAGTTAAGGGGAAAAAAAGACACCTTAATATTTGATATTTCATTCAATAATTCCAGGTAAATTGTTTTGTAACCAGAGTGTTTCAAATGTTATTTTAGGCCCTTCGTTTTTCATTCTTTAAATTGCAGTATGGTGCTGTAGGATAATTAGTGGATTGCTAACCACAAATTACGCAGTTTAATCCCAATCCTCGAAAAGCTATACAGGGTTGCTGTGAGTCAGAATCAACTCAAGGACACTTAACAACATCAACACTGTCATTGTTGTTGTTAAGTGTTGTCAAGTCAGTTCCCATTCATAGAGAACCTGTATAGGGTTTCCAAATAGTGGCTGGTAGATTTGAACCGCTGACCTTGTGGTTAGTAATCCAGTGTGGTCAAATACTTATCCTAAAGCACCACAAATTAGAGTTCACTTGGTTTAAAATCATTTGTCATTGTGTTAATTGTTGTGTGTTTCTAATAATCAACAAGGTTACATATTTTTTATTTTTTCAAGAAATCCCTATCACGGTCTACTTTATACGTGGCACTGTTTTAGCATCTGGAGATAGTTCAGTGAAGAACACATTAAAACACATTCCTGTCTTTGATCTTACATTTTAGTGTGTATGTTTGAATAGAGGGACAGAAAATAGTTGTCATCTTCCTTGCAAACAAATTACAGCGTAGTGGTTACGAATCAGGATATGAACCGCAAGGTCAGCAGTTTGAAACTACCAGCTGTTCCGTGGGAGAAAGACGAGGCTTTCTGCTCCCGTAAAGATTTACAGCCTCAGAAACCCTGCACAGGGTCGCTGAGTCAGAACCAACTCCACTGCACTTAACAACATCATGTTCTTCCTGGATACAAAGGAAGGCAACATTTCCCAGCCTAAGACTGTAGTTAGTGAATGTGTGAATTTAATCTAGTTAGAGTCCTTACAATAATTCATTGGAGCTTTACATAATTCATCATCTATTTCTCTGACTCTAATCTCATCTCCTAACACTCCTCCTCATTTCTTATTCTATTCTTTATTATTTCTCAATACCACAGACAGATCATGAACTCAGAACCTTTAAACTTGCTTTTTCCTGTAGCTAAAAAGTATCTACATGTCTCCACAAAACAATATTTCTCTTGTTACTTGATATAAAACAGAAAGCGTATCCTGAATTCTCAGAAATCCACAAATTTCTGTGCTGTGTTATTTCCTGGTGTGGCGCTGTGGGCTAATGCCCCAGACTACAGAGCCGTTTGAACTACAAGGTGGGCGGTTGTAGCTCCCCCGCTGCTCCTCGGAAACCCTACACAGGGTCGCTATGGGTGGGAACCAACTCGACGGCACTTAACAACAATTATTTCCATAAAACCTATCTGCTTCAAACCTGTAGTTTTTGTTTACTTGTTTATTTGTTCTCTCCCCAACCCTCTCTTTCTCTCTTTCTCCTTCTCCATTGAGATCAGGAATATTTTTTCCCTTGGTTTTCCTTGATTCATAAAACCATAATTTGTTTTAATGTTACATAAATAAATGACCAAATATAAATATGATGGTGTTGGTGTACCGTTGGGCTGGTTCCGACTCATAGCCATAGGGTTTCCGAGGCTGTAAATCTTTACGGGAACAGAAAGCCTCATCTTTCTCCCGCAGAACCGCTGGTAGTTTCGAACTGCTGACATTGCGTCTAGCAGCCCGATTCGTAATCACTGCACTACCAGAGCTCTTTAAATAAATATATAGTTTTACTCTTTTTTAAAGGACCAAATGTTTAATAATCATTTTTAATGTTTCATGTTGTTAACCATTTACATTGTCCAGTTCACTAAGAAAGGAAAATCTCACACGCACATTTTTATCACCCAAATGGGAACACAGACAGCTGGGAATGAGTCACAAAAATGATTTTTGCTTTTGCGTAGAACAAAGCGCACTGCGTTTGGCCACTCCCTAAGAGTCTTGACTGATCGACTTAGATAGAGAGCATCTAAGAGGCAGTATAACATGTGCATTAAAAACCATTTCACCCTTTAGCACCTTTGGCAAGAAGCCTCCTTAGAGGAAACGAAGGGACAGACGAGGCAGGCGGGCTCCACGATTCCATCTTCACACGTCGCAGACTCGTAGGCTTGCATCATCCAAGTCCACAAGGCCGCCATCTTTTTCCTGAGGAGCGTTTTTTTTTTTTTACCGGGATGTTTCAGCGAGCATGCTCAGTCACTTTGGAAGCTGGTTCTCCTGGAGAGACAGTCTGCATCTTGGAGTTCCCTGGCTTGACCTTGGCAAGAGGCTCGTAAATTCCTCGTTTCTCCACGGCAAAGCTTGAGACCAGAGAGCTGCTGCGAGTGGCCGTGGACTGTGAGGGGGCTGCGGATGCACTGGGGGCAGGAGAGCATGTGTGGACTCTGCAGGCCAGGTGGAATACTCAGACACTGCTGACCGGCCGGGTCCCCGCTTTGCGACGATGACTCCAGACAAGGCTTTGATGTTACTTACTGTGCATCTCCTCAGGGCTGTCAGCCTGCACGTAGAAAGTTCGAGACGTCGTGACAATTTCAAAGAGGTTGTCCCTCATCATTATGTCACTTTGCTGACATTCCTGGACTTTATGAACCTCTTTAAGCGGTATTACATAGACAGGTTCCTTTTCTAGTTCCGATTTGAAGTAGCCTATAGCTCTGGTAGCGTAGTGGTTACGACTCGGGCTGTGAACCGCAAGGTCAGCAGTTCGAAACTACCAGCTGCTCCGCGGGAGAAAGATGAGGCT
>NW_006408753.1:2614510-2617475 GCF_000296735.1 Chrysochloris asiatica
GTAATACAGAAATGGCTGCAAGCATAAGTTGACTGAGAACTTTCAGAGGTTCAAGCCAGTTTCAGAAGAGTATGTGGAATGAGGAATATCACTGCTGATGTCTAATGGACCTTGGCTGAAAGCAGAAAATACCAGAAAGATGCTCACCTGTGCTTTATTGACTATGCACTGAATGGTTTAAAATTAAGAAAGGTGTGTGACAGGGTTGTCTTCTATCACCATACTTATTCAACCTGTATGCTGAGCAAATAATCCAAGAAGCTGGGTTAGATGAAGAAAAATATGGCATCAGGATTGGAGGAAGATTCATTAGCAACCTGTGATATGCAGATGATACAACCTTGCTTGCTGAAAGTGAAGAGGACTTAAAATATTTACTGATGAATATCAAAGAGCACAGCATCTCAATGTAAAGAAAACAGAAATCCTCACCACTGGACCCATAAACCTTATCAATGGAGAAAAAATTGAAGTTGTCAAGGACTTCATTCTTCTTGGATTAATTATCAAAACTCATGCAAGCAGCAGTCAAGAAATCAAATGACATATTGTGTTAGGTAAATCTGCTGCCCAAGACATTTTGAAAGTGTTGAAGATCAAAGATGTCAGCTTGAGGACAAGGTGAACCTGATCCAAGCCATGGTATTTTCAATAACCTCACAATCATGCGAAAACTGGACAGTGAATAAGGAATAACATAGAAAAATTGATGCATTTGAGTTATGGTGTTGGAGGAGAATATTATTAAGTACTAATGGCTGCCAAAAGAACAAACAGATCGGTGTTGGAAGAAGTGCAACCAGAGTGCTCTTTGGAGACCATGATGACCAAACTTCATCTTTCATACTTCAGACATATTGCCAGTAGGGAGCAGTCACTGGAGAAGGATATCATGTTTGGTAAGGAGGAGGGTCAGAGAAGAAGAGGAAGACCCCCAGTGAGATGAATTGGCAAAGTGGCAGCATCAATGGGCTCAAGTGTGGCAACAATTGTGAGGTTGGCTCAGTATCAGGCAGTGTTTTGTTCTGTTGTGCATAGGGTCACTATGAGTTGGTACTGACTCGATAGCACTTAAAAACAACATATCTAAGCTCATTGCTTAAGTTTTTTAACTAATATTTTGAGTTGTTGTTGTCAAGGTGTTCCCATACAGATAGTGAAAGAGCACAATGCTTGCGACAGATATTCTTTATTAGTTAAGCTAAAATGTTTGATTTTAAGAGGACATCAAAAGGTATTTCTACTTAAGATTTAAATATTACCTGACATCAAGAGTCTCAGGTCTTAAAAAGTTGCAAGAAGTCATCCAAGGTACAACAATTAGTGTCTATTCACTTGAATCAGCAGAGGAAAAAGAATAGTCAGGAATGGTAGGAGGATATACTATGTGTGGCTAAATACCTCCACAAATAATTGTCTCCTTTGCCATGAAGAATAGGAGGTTGCCTATCGATCATCATTCAACATTTTGTAGAAAATTTTACAGAAGAATCCTGATCAAAAGAGGGAAAGTATAAAATAGAGTTCAAGTTACCTTGGATTCCAGACTTTCTGGAGAAATGGAGCAATGAATTAGAATTTTAATACATGGGACCCAGGAAGTATGCAATTTTATATGGGAAAAAAAAGCTTGAAATTTCTCTTTAGTATGTTCCTTATGGACACTGGGCTATCTACTCTTGTTGTTGTTATTGGGTTGATTCCAACTTATAGTGACCCTATATAGGGCTTCTACGGAGCTGTAGTTGGTGGGTTCGAACTGCTCCCTTGCAATTCAAATCAACCTGTGGTCCAGTGCTTACCCTATTCATAGACTATTTAAGATTCTTAGACTTGTTATTTACTATGAGATACACAAAGAGTAAGATCTGACAATATTCAAAAATGTATATAATCAATGAATGAAAGCAACAATTAAAGCCATGATAGAAATAAATTCATTGTTCAATTTTAATAACAGTACTACAAATATTATTTTTATAATGATTTTTCCAAAATACTAAGATGTACTCACAAGTTATTTTAAATTTTTGGAATGCAAGGGCTGATGTCTGTCCTCGTTACTAACATCTATCCACTGATAAGTATTTGTTGGTTTTTACTTTGTGTATTTATATAATCCCATTATTTTACCCATAGTGTTCCAATATCCACCAACTATCAGCAACTTTAAATATCTATTTAAGTATTTAACATCACAAAGCTCATTTAGTTTTTGGAAACCATATACAGGGCCTATATGAATCTGAACCAACTGGACAGCACTTCACAGCAACAACAACAAAAATGTTTTAGGTGGGTAGAGAAATAGCCAATGAAGATTCAGGGTTTTCAAAGCAATTGGGGGAAAAAGGGCTTTACTTTTTTTTTTTTATTTGATTTATACTAACTGGGTAGATTAATTTTTTTAAAAGATTACTTTTTATATTTTATATGAATCGACAGAGGAAGTGAAAGGTAACTGACCCGTTTAACCTTTCTGAAATAGACTGATAACATGTTGCAGTTGGAATTAAATACTTGGCAGTCACAAGAGGCTCATAAACCTAAGTGATTTGAGCTCTTCATTCAAAGAAAGCAAATGGTAATGTAAAATGAACGATTTACAGCTTTAAAATTTAGATTATATAACAGGCTTAAGAAATAAAAAACAAACATCATATAGGGAGAGAACAAGAAATTGCTTTCAGAAATAATCTGCCTCAAAGTAAAATGGATACAACAACAATGAACAGCACCATATGCTCATGGATCTCAGCATTTAGTTATAAATAAAAAAGAAATGGATATGGCCCCAACTGAAATGGCCTCCAAAATGACAGGTAAAAGTTCTTATAAATAACACTATGAATTTTGTATTTACATAATACTGCTGTATTATGCATATTTTACAGTTCTGAACTTGTTATCTTGGTATTTAAAGGAATTGTCACTATTAATGTACTCACTACTCACCATCATTCCT
>NW_006408753.1:2623665-2625909 GCF_000296735.1 Chrysochloris asiatica
AAAAAAAAAAAAAAATTCAAGCCTCGACATTTGTTATTGAAAGATTCTCTGGGCAAATTGTTAAATGATGCAGAAAGCATCAAGAGAAGATAGAAGGAATACACAGAGTCACTGTACCAAAAGGAATTGGTTAATGTTCAACCATTTCAAAAGGCAGCATATGATCAAGAGCCAATGATACTGCAAGTAAAGTTTTACTAAAGGTAATACAGAAACAGCTGCAAGCATACATCGACAGAGAACTTCCAGAGGTTTAAGCTGGATTCAGAAGAGGCCGTGGAATGAGGGATATCATTGCTGTTGTTCGATGGATCTTGGCTGAAAGCAGAGAACATCAGAAAGATGTTTACCTGTGCTTTATTGACTATCCAAAGGTTTTTGATTGTGTGAATCATGACAAGCTATGGACAACATTGAGAAGTATGAGTATTGCAGAACACTTTTTTAATTGTGCTCATGAGGAATCTGTACCTGGACCAAGAGGCAGTTGTTGTTTGAACAGAACATGGGAACACTGAATGGTTTAAAATTAAGAAAGGTGTGCAGCAAGGTTGTATTCTTTCACCATACTTATTCAACCTCTATACTGAGCAAATAATCAGAGAAGCTGGGTTATATGAATAAAAACGTGGTATCAGGATAGGAGGATGACTCATCAAAAACCTGCGATGTATAGATGATACAACCTTACTTGCTGAAAGTACAGAGGACTTAAAACATTTACTGATGAAGATCAAAGAGTACAACCTTCATTATGGATTATATATCAATGTAAAGAAACCAAAAATCTTCACCACTGGACCAATAAATAACATTCTTATTAATGAACAAAAGATTGAAGTTGTCACGGACTTCATTCTTCTTGGATTAACTATCAACACTCATGGAAGCAACAATCAAGAAATCAAAAGACATATTGCATTAGGCAAATCTGCTGCACAAGAGCAAAAATGTCAACTTGAGGACTAAGATGCGCCTGACCCAAGCCATGGTGTTTTCAATAACCTCATATGCATGCGAAAGCTGGAAAGTGAATAAGGAAAACCATAGAAGAATTGATGCTTTTGAGTTATGGTGTTGGAGGAGACTATTGAAAGTGCCATGGGCTGCCTAAAGGATCAATAGCTCCAGTTTGGAAGAAGTGCAGCCAGAATGCTCCTTGGAGGCCAAATTGGCCAAACTTCATCTCTCATACTTTGGATGTATTGTCAGGAGGGACCAGTCACTGGAGTAGGATATCATGTTTGGTAAGGTGGAGGGTCAGAGAAAAAGAGGAAGACCCCCAACGAGATAGATTGGTAAAGTGGCAGCATCAAGTGTGACAACAATAGTGAGGTTGGCCCAGGATCGGGCAGTGTTTCGTTCTGCTGTGCATAAGGTTGTTATGGGTTAGTACCGACTCGGCACCTAACAACAGCAATAGTAAGAGAAAGGAGGTCTGGTTGCGTAGCGGTTACGAATCAGGCTGCTAACCTCAAGGTTGGCAGTTTGAAACTACCAGCTGTTCCATGGGAGAAACATAAAGATTCGCAGCCTTGGAAACCCTGTGTAGGATCACTATGAGTTGGAACCAACGCCACTGTATGTAACAACAACAACAATAGGAAGAGATGGTGGAAAACCTCAATATCATCAGTCAAAATAAGGCAAGAAGTTGACTGTGAAACAGACCAACAATTTATCAGATACAAGTTCACGCTGAACCTGAGAAAAATTAAAACAAGTCCACAGTAGCCAAAATATGATCGTGAACATATCCCACCTGAATTTAGAGACCATTTCAATAACAGATTTCATGTGGTAGACACTAATGACCAAAAACCAGAAGAGATGTGGGATGACATCAAGAACATCATATAGTAAGAAGGCAAAAGGTCATTAAATAGACAGGAAAGAATGAAAAAATAAAAGAGGGTATCAGAAGAGATTCTGAAACTTGCTTTTAGCGTAGAGATGCTAGAGTGAATGGAAGAAATGGGGGAAGTAAAAGAATTGACCAGAGGATTTCAAAATATAGATCTAGAAGACAAAGTCAAGTATTATGATAAAATGTGCAAAGACCTGGAGTTGGAAGACCAAAGGGGAAAACATACTAGGCATTTCCAAGCTGAAAGAACTGAATAAAATTGTAGCTTCTACTTGCAGGACTGAAGTACACCATTGGCAAAATATAGAATGATGCAGAAAACATCAGAACAAGATGGAAGGTAGACATAGAGTTACCGTACCAAAAAAAAAAAAAAA
>NW_006408753.1:2626009-2629937 GCF_000296735.1 Chrysochloris asiatica
AACCCTGTACAGGGTCGCTATGAGTCGGTTCCGACTCCACGGCACATAACAACAACAATTGTGTTTTCATCCAATTGAAAGTATCTTCTCTTTCAGTTTCTCATCACTGCTCCTTGCTTAACGCAATACCCAGCTTTGATAACTGCGCTCCCTGGAGGTGGTTTAGGAGTGAAGTGAGGAAGATGGCTTTATGATCGGTTCAGATTTCTGTCCGCACTTTCACCACATTTCCTTGACTTCCTCTTTCTGAGTCTGCGTAATGATGGGGACACCACCCACGATGTCAGTTCTGTACGACACTTGCTTCTTGGCACTTGCGTAGTCACCCTGGCGACTTAGAACATCAGATGGAGGCTGTGAGTCGGACTGCTTTGGTACTGTAATTTTCATAGCTTTGTCCAACACATTTACCTATTTTACTAGGTCCTTTTGATCACTGGCTTGTAGGAAGTACTTCCTCATCTCTGCATTCATAACAAAACAGAATTCTGCCTTTGGCCTTAGCTTAGTTGCATCGCTAACCTTTGAAATGTAGGTGAGTTTCATGGCTCCAACTCGGGATGATCCAGAAGGTAGGTTCTGTGGATTATCCATGTACCACACAAAACTATCTTCTCTGGTATCCAGTATGAAGTACCTCCGAAGACATTTCCCACTGTTTTCATTTTCTTCAATGTCGAGAAAAGCACAAATGCGATTCTGACGATCCACATAAGGCATTTCTGAACGTGAACATTACACAACGTCCACTGGCCCCTCAGTGGACGCGTGACCGCTTCCGGCTCGCTTCAACCGGCTCGGCGCCCCAAGCTGGGCCGCTGCAGCCGCTCACGCCGGCCCCTAGTTTTTACTTTAATTAATTTTGATTATTATTGTCAAGAAACATCCTCCTTGTCTTTCCTGAATTGAACAAATGCAAAAAAACAAATTGTAAGCATAATTTAATGTCAACCTGTGTCATTGTTGTTAAGTGCTGTTGTTTCAGGAATTGGCTGGTGGCTTTGAGTGGCTAACTTGAGGTTCAAACCGACCTTGAAGTTTAGTGATTTATCCTATAGCAGCACACACACAAAGAATACAGACCTAATGCAGCTGTTTTGAAATTTAAGTATCTCTTTGTTTTAGCCTTACCATGCATCACATGCTCTTCATCTTCAAAAAGGCACCACGATATGCTACCACTAGATGAATGTATTTAAATGTTTGTTGAAACAGATAATGCTAGATTATAATGCATTTTCTCCACAAAAAAGCATTTATTCAAATACAAGAAATATTCTGCTTAAACACGTTAAGATAATAACTCTGTCAGTACGCATTATGTAGTTTTTAAAGTACTGAAAGTCTTCATAGAAAATAGTTCAATACCACTTTGCTCACCACAGTAGTAAAAATATCCTTGAGGTTTTTCCATATTGATAAGAGAAATGAAACCTATATTATAGTATCAAAATCAACAAGGCTGAAATGACAAGTTGAGAACAAAATGGAAATATATTGAATTAGGTGGCATTCATATGAGAGTTCTGGAGATTCCAAAGAGCATATGTTCTACTGAAAATAATTAATATTAAATATAATAATTGTATAGAACGACTAAATGTGTAATTTTGTTCTGATGTTTAGAACAAAGGAGGAACCTTGTTCTGATGTTTGTGGCTATACAGAGGATTATGGCTGAATAAAGCTTACATGAGAAACTTATAACTCCCAGGAGGGATGGAAATTACATGGCTATAAAAAGGAAAGAATCTAGTTATAAAATACTTGGATCAATTAATTTCTTAGGAATAAACAATTATGTTTTCAATGAAAGCACAATAGCTTTGACCTCTGTAAGGTGAAAACTATTGTATTAACCTATTTAAAACTGTTATACATTTCAAAGAGTTCAAAACAATGATGGATCAAGGAAGAAATTCATCTTAAAATTAAAATAAATTTTGTAGGTACTTAATTATAAAGATGAGAATTTACTGACCATGATATTACAGAAATGTCAAAGATTGACGAGAAAGTATAACCTAAAACACAAAGACTTAATAATCATCTCTCACGCTAAAAAAATTAACACCGATCATAGTTTCTATTTCTAAGGCTTAATTCTTTTTCTGCTTCTTTGTAACTTTTCATTGTGAATTGAATGAAGGTTTCCAGAGTAGTAGGATAGTTTTACATTTAGCAAACCACACACTTCCGTTTCATCTCAATGACTGCAATTCCCCCAATGTACCATCACTGATCCCACTGCCTCCCTGTGGTTCTTATTTCCATTCCTCCTCTTTTCTCAACACTTCTGAATTTTGTTCTTGGGTAAAGTCTGCCATTTTGAACTTCAATGATTGGCATTCTATAGTGTACATACCTCATTAGTGATGTTGTCCCTGCCAAACGCCCAGCTATTGCTTGGCTGAAAATTGAAGACAAAGTTCACTTCAGTTCCAGGTCTGACATGTGACTAAGTGCCATAGTCTTGGGGTTCCAGTCTCTATCTGACCAGAATTTTTTTTTTTTTATGGTTTTGATCTGTTTCACATTTTTCCCACTCTGTGCAGCACCTTCTAATGTGATACCATTCAGACAAGTTTGTAGTGGTAGCCAGGCACCATCTGGTTTCCTAATTTCACGTCATGGAGACTGATATTCATGTAGTCCAGTAGTTCTTTGGACTCATTTCTTTGCAAGTTTCTTCAGTTTTTATCACTCTTCTTTTCTCCAGACAGAGTGAGACCATTTAAGAGGCACCTTAAATGACATCTTAAGAGCTTCTAAGATCCCAGTTTCTAATTGCCAACATAGGAT
The DNA here is from genome assembly GCF_000296735.1 of Chrysochloris asiatica. NCBI lineage: Eukaryota > Metazoa > Chordata > Mammalia > Afrosoricida > Chrysochloridae > Chrysochloris > Chrysochloris asiatica. The sequence continues at coordinate 2,628,812 of NW_006408753.1, forward strand.
GTAGAACATTGTCTGTGGGGACTACGTTATGCCAATTGACCATGGTGTCCCTGAGACTATGATGCTGAGCCTATAAGCCTAGTGATTCATTGCCTCAGGATGTCTGGTAATTTCTATTAAATTTTCATAAGTTTGCCCCCTATGTGCTCCACCACATTCATGCATCTATTTGCAACACAGGTAAATATACATGTACAAATATTCTCTGTCAAAATATATATATATGTGTGTGTGTGTTTGTGTTCCTACTCTCCCTTTCACCCCATTCAACCTGTGTATCTATCCATGCATCGGGCTGCTTACCTAAAAGTCAACAGTTCAAAACTACCAGCCATTCCACAGGAGAAAGATGAGGTTTTTTGCTCTCTAAAGATTTACAGCCTCAGAAACCCTATACAGGGTTGCTATGAGTTGGAATCGACTCCATGGCACATAACCACCACTACTATAACCTCTAGATCACCATCATTGCAGGATTATGTATATAACAGTATTCAACTCTGTTCTAAGACTTAAATTCTCTAAATATTGTTTTAGAAGTTGTACCTTGCTACAATATTTTAAAATGTTTATTTTAATATAGGTGATAATAGTTATTTTAAAAATTAGATGATAGCATAAAAATAATATAATTTACATTCTATGCATTAATTATAAAGCAAGTGAAAATAACACATTTTAATATTCCTAAAATGTGTATTAAACACAGTTGTGATAGAAGTCTTTCAAAAAGAAAACCCCCAATGATTCTGTCCTGATGGTCTCACACCTTCTTTTATTTTCTTGATTGTGGAGTGGGCCTCATTACATGATTCTAACCAATATAATACAGCAGAGATGGTGGAATGTCAGGGTACAGAAGACTGACTTCCACCTTTCTTGAAGACTCTATTGTTTTCTTATTTTTCACAGTTTGATGAAGCACTACACTATTTTCAAGAGGTCAGTATAGGAAGGGAGGAAGGGCAGTCCTCAGGACAACAACCCATGAGGAAACTTTATTCTATCAACAACCACATAAATGAGCTTACAAATAGATCTTTCTTCAGTCTCATTTGCAGATGGAACCCCAGCTGGGCTGATAACTTCACTACAGACTTGTGAGGAAAGCATCAGACTGGGCTTA
>NW_006408753.1:2639291-2646178 GCF_000296735.1 Chrysochloris asiatica
GACATTCAGAAATGTAATAAAGGAACTAAGAATATCCCTTACTATTACTTAATTTTAAAAATTTCTCACTAATTTGTAAAAGTAGATGAAATACGTAAATTACCTCATTTAATTAAAGTATTAAAAAATTAAAGTAAAAATTTTTTTTGAACTATACACTCTTAGGTATGAAAAAGAATAGCGGTGATACATTCACAAAATTATTTGCTAGGACAATTTAGAGAAACTCTAATAAATCATTATATGCAGCCAAAATACTCAATATGAGAATTATGCTTTGTATTCAAGCCCTATTGTTGTTGTTGAGTGTTGTCAAGTAAGTTCCGACTCATAGCAACCCTGTATAGGGTTTTTTTATGAACAGCTGATGGGTTTGAACTGCCAACCTTGTGGTTCACAGTCCAGTGCTGATTCTACAGTGCCACAACAGCAGTCCTTCAAACTCTATAGGGAAAGAAAATGTCCAGTGAAGAGTCTCAGTAGTCAGTTTGGTCATCTCACTTTAGAAGTAGGGACTATGTAGACCTCTCACTGACATCATATTTGATCACCAGACCATATCCATCTGTGAATGTAAGATAAATCAGTTCTCCAGATTTTGCACCTGCATAACTACAGAACTTCAGAGTCAGACCAAGAGACTTGAATCTTGGAATCTGTGAAAGCATCAAATTATATGATTGTATGAAAATTATATGAAAGCATCAAATTATATAAAAAACCTATGAATCATCAGGACCAAGGCCAGCTCCACTCAGAACCCTTGCTTTCCATGCTCCACTTAGCTCACTCCTCCCACTCCTTCTGTTTCCTACTTAGGTGACTGCTCAGAGCACCACATAGGCTAATGCCCATGCTGCTGCCATGTTGCCCCAGACACAACAATACTTATCTGTGTCCTCTGATCAGGATAATAAAATTATATTCTCTCTTTTTTTTTTTTTTTTTATTACTGTACAAATTATTACTGCATGATTTAGGAGCCAAGCTCTTTTAAGACTTTCACACAATTCTCCATCCCCATGACATAACTGCTTGTAGAAATTCTAGATCAAGATTGTCACATGGTACCAGAACCTCAGGCCCTGTTTTTAAAGCTACCTCATCATGTCACACATCACGATTTCCTAGGTAGAATTATCTCTAAGGCATCTGTCTCCATTTTCATTTCTCTGTCAATTCACCTGATTCATCTACATGTGCCCTTCTCCTGTGAGCATTTCAATATCCATGTAAATTAAAAACTGTACCAAGGATATATATACCAGGAAAATAGGGAGGGAAAGGCATTACCCTACTTTTGTAAGAAATGCTTATTTAACATTCAGCTGAATCAATAAAAAGAACCAAGTTGTTACAATGTACAGATAGTTACTAACAAATAAATGGCATTAATTTAACAGGGTGTCACCAAGGGTCAGGCATTGGGCTACTAATGGCAAGGTCAGTAGTTCAAACCCACCAGCCTCTCCACAGGTTAAAGATAAGGGTGTCTGCTTCTGTAAATATTTATAGTCATGGAAATCTTATATATGGTCACTATGAGTTAGAATGAGCCCGGGTGTGAAATTGTAGATTAAGCATTAGAATACTAACTGCAAAAATGATAATTCAAACTCACAAACTGCTTTTGGAAACCCTACACAGGGCAATTGAGTCAGGATTGACTCAACTGCACACAACAACAACATGAGTTGAAATCGACTCAATGACAGCAAGAGTGGGAGCTTTTTATAAATACAATGTAAAATTTCTTATGAAAGAAAATATCTCTTGTGAAAGAAGATTTTCCCAAAAAGCCATATGAAGCATTTTGTGTTCACGGTATAGTCTCATTATAATCATTTGATTATTCTTTTCAACAACAATTTCAATTGTAAGAACAACCAGCTCTCAGGCTCTTGATACACTCTGCTGCCTGGTACTCACTGTTGACCCCAAAGCATTTCATGGGTGCCAGGATTCTCTGTTTCATTCAACATTTCATTCACAGACCCTAGAATATACATGCAGCATGGTGGGTCCATATAACAACCACTGGACTATGAACCACAAGGTGCAGACTTCGAGCCCACCTTTCACTTCACAGGAGAAAGATGAGGCTTTCTGCTCCTGTAAAGATTTGTGAAGTTTTGGAAATTCTAAGTGGGGTTGCTAAGAGTCAGAACCAACTTGAAGGCACTTAACAACAACAATGACAGGAATATAGAGAGAGGAGAGTTGTTGTTCTTAAGTGCCATAGTATTTGTTGAATAAATAAATGGTCTATGAACATTTATACTATCTATTCAAAATTCAAGATCATTATGGGACATGAAAATGTTAACTTTTCTGTGTAAAATTTTATTATAATCTACTTAGTTAATAGCATTTATGTTCTACAAAAATACCTAGAATATCTATTAACACAGAAGAAAGTCAGTAAATATAATAAATTTAAAGGAAAATATAAGAAATTAACTCAAATCCCACTGTTTGTACAATGAGTTCATAAAACTAGTTAAAAGTTCCCAGAAGTTCTCTTTAAATAACTTGACATGTATATTAGGCAACTGATTGTCCAAGAGAATGTGAAGAATGAAGAGAACTGGAGAAAAATGAAAAGAGAACTCAAGAGTATCTAAACCCAAGTGCACATTTATGGTTTAAAACTAAATTATATAGTTTTCATTGAAAATTTTTTTTGTTTCATAAAAGCACTGTAAACCAGAAACAGAATCCTGCAATGGGTTAAAGCAGAAACTGGGAGCAAGGTAGTCCTGGTACTGATTCCCTGTCATATTATTCCCTGCCTATGATTTCGACAGGTTAGTTAATCACTCTGAGCCTTTTGTCCTTATATAAAAGAGAAGAATAATACAAGATTAAAAGATACAAGGTAAGCAAAGATTTTGCACGGTGCCTGGAGAACAGTCAATATTCAATAAATGACAGAGAAAAAGAAGAAAGATATAAACAATACTGAATGTTATGTATTCAATTTCTCACACTAATTCATGTATAGTTTTAGATATCTGGTTCATTTGGTGCATATTAGCTTCCAGTTTAGAGTAAAATATATTACATGTAGAATCAACACCTTTATTATTAGTGATAATTGTGTAATTTATATTTATTGAAGGTTCATTCTATGAGATGATACTTTCAATGTTTTATAGGCATGACCTCATTTAACACTAGCACTCCCAACACACACACATTATATAAAGTAAACATTACTTATCTACATGTTATAAATAAAGAATATTGATTTTCAAGATATCATACAGTAACTGTATCTAAGATATTTTATGGCTCTAGGACATGAACTTTGATGCAGTTTCTTTACTGATACTAAGTAATACTATTCAAATTTAATCTAGTGAGTCAAACGAAGAAATGTATTAATAACACTTTTCAGATATTCCTGGATAAGCTATATTAAAGTTACCTGTTCATTGGCAATCTGAGCAAACTAACAAAATCAAAAGCTTTCCTTGCATTTAATTTTATAAGGAAGATGTAATTGACAAACAAAAAGTTATATTTTCAAGATGGCAACTAATCTATAGACCCTTTCCTTTGATTTATGAGGACCAAGAAATGGTCCTTCCCAACAAAACTGCCTTTACTGTGACTTTGAAGAGAACTTTCTTCTGAGAAAAATGATAAAGACTTGAAGGTTACCCAGCCATTTCTTACCTAACTTGGTCACCATCATGGGAACAGAAAAGTAATTGATCTTGTCACCAGAACAGAAAAACTAAGAGGCTTCCAGAGGAAGTTGAATTCAACAATTCTGGTAGTGCAGCAGTAAAGAGTTCAGCTGTTAACTGAAAGCTGGGCAGTCTGAACCTATCACCCACAGGAGAAAGATGTGGCAATTTGTTTCCATAAAGATTATAGACAAGAAAGCCCTATGGGGCAGTTCTATTCTAGTCTATAAAGTTTCTGTAAGTGGAAATCAACTCAACAGCAATAGGCTGAAATCAAACACATTTGAGATTTTTGCTATAAATTATGAATTAATTCCCCTACTGTTTAAACCATATTCATACTAGCTTTTTCTTATTGATAAGTGAAAATACTCCTGACTGTTCCAAGGTTGTTAATTATGCAAAAATCTTGAATAATCAAATGTGAATTAACTTTGATATAACTCTTTATGCTTATTAACTTCATATAAAAGTTTACTATATTTTTTCCCTGGGGAAAAATAGATTAAATTTTAGAACAGAGAATATAGAAAAGTTGTTCTAATGCACAAAATAATATTTTCTGTTATGACTAAATTAACAAAAAGCCTTTGGCAAGAAAAAAAAAAAAAAAAGAAAAATTATAGCAAAAATAATTTCACAGATGATGTGAAAATTTTCCATGCAGCTCTAATTATGAGCATAAAAACCCATTGCTGTTGAGTCCATTCCTACTCACAGCAACATAAAATAATTCTATTCTACATCCAGATCAGTAGTATGCCTAAAAAAAAAGTTTTCGGGTTTTTTTTGTTTTGTTTTGTTTCTTTGCCAGAACTTTGTTGAGCTAAAAAAAAAATTCATTTAGTTTAAATTCTTTGTATACCACTTCATCACCAGTATTATAATAATTCACTCTATATTTCTTCAAACATTATCACAAAACATAGTTTCCACTGCCGACCATTTATCAAAAATATGGATCTTGGTTGGCTGTGAACCCTATGTAATGGTGTTGCTAATGCTTTCCCTGGTAATTATTATCCCTGGAACACTTTCTAAAGTTTTCAAACCATCATCACAGAATCACTCCACACCATGGCCTCCAGTCAGCTGTACCATCATTGAAATTTATTTCAACAGCAATAAAAAAAAAGAACAAGAGAAAATATTCAGAGGCCAAAAACTATTTATTTCCTCCTAAGAGGTTTCTATCACAAGATTTTCAAACAGAACTGGATATGTGCAGACAAGAAAGCTCACAAATGCATCACAAATTTTAACTGTACCTGCACTCACAAATAAAATATAACAGTTTTAAGGGGTATTTTTATATAATCAATAATGTGATGTTGTAGGTTAGGAACCCATGAAAATCTGCATACATCATCATTGTTACAAACTGTAAACTTTTTCCTTTAATCTCAAATCTATTCACAAACTATGTCCGAGGTGTATTGAAAAACACCTGAAGAAAAGTAATATGCTTTTGTATAAAATAAACGGTTTTGTTTTAATCTAGCTACAATAGACGTTTTAGACATCTATGATTCTTGAAATTATTCAAATATACTTTCCTGTGTATAAATGATGGTAATATTACAGAGTAGTTTGGGGAAAATCAGGCTTCCCTTCACTGCAAAGAATGGAAACTCCAGAACACTTAACTATGCTCATGAGGAACCTGTACATAGACCAAGAAGCAGTCATTCGAACAGAAAAAGGGGAAATTGAATGATTTCAAATTAGGAAAGGTATGTGCCAAGGTTGTATCTTTTCACCAAACTTATTCAATCTGAATGCTGAACAAATAACACAATAAATTAGATTATATGTGAAATAACATAACATTAGGATTGGAAGAAGAGTTATTAATAACCTGCAATATGCAGGTGACACACCCTTCCTTGCTGAAAGTGAAGGACAATGTATCTCAATGTAAACAAAACAAAAATTTTTACAACTGAATCAATAAATAACATCATGATAAATGGAAGAAAGATTGAAGTAGTCAAAGACTTCAATTTGTTTGAATATACAATCAACAGTCATGGAAGCAGCAGTAAATAAATCAAAAAACTTATTCCACTAGGCAAATCTGCTGCACAAGGCCTCTTTAAAGTTTTCAAGAGCAAAGATGTCACTCTGAGGACAAAGCAGCATGGAACCCAAGCCAAGGAATTCTCAATTGTCTTGAATGCATTTAAAAGATGGACAGTGAATAAGGAAGACCAAAGAAGAGTATTCCAGCTGTACTTCTTCTAACACAGATTTACTTGTTCTTTTGGAAGTCCATAACTCAAATGCATCATTTCTTCTATGGTCTTCCTTATTCAGTGTCCAACTTTCATATGCATATGAGGTTATTGAAATATCATGGCTTGGAACAAGTGCACCTTAGTCCTCAAACTGACATCTTTGTTCTTCAACACTTTAAAGAGGTCATATGTAGCAGATTTGCTTAATAATTTGATGTCTTGAATGCTGCTGCCATGAGTGTTGATGGTTGATCTGAGCAAAATGAAGTTTTTGACAACTTCAATCTTTTCTCCATTTACATTTATTGGTCTCATGGTGAAGATTTTTGTTTAATTTACATTGAGATGAAACTCAAACTGAAGGCTATGGTCTTTGATCTTCATCAGTAAATATGTTAAGTCCTCTTTACTTTCAGCAACAAGGTTGTATCATCTGCATATCACAAGTAGTTAAGGAGTCTTCCTTCAATCCTGATGCCATGTTTTTCTTCATATAATGCAGCTTCTCGGTCAGTTTCTTATACCATGGGGGCTTATGAGTTGCTGTGATCTTGAAAGCTATGCCACTGGTATTTTAAATACAAGCAGGGTAACCCATGGTAGATAGCTTTCAGATGAGCACCCAGACAAAGACAAAATAGGAAGAAGGAGTGATGAACTACTTCTGAATATTTAGTCACTGAAAACCTTATGAATAGCAGAGAAACACTATCAGAATTAGTGCCAGAAAATGAACCCCTCAGGTTGGAAGACATTCAAAATGTGACGGAGGAAGAGCTGCCTCCTCAAAGTAGAGTTGACAGTGATGATGCAAATGGAGTAAAGCCTGTAGGAGAAAGCCTACGGGACCTTCATTTGCTGCTGGGGCAAAACTCAAAATGAAGAGAAACAGCTGTAAACATCCATTGAAAATCAGAACATGGAATGTACGAAGTATGAATCTGGGAAAATTGGA
>NW_006408753.1:2646278-2648999 GCF_000296735.1 Chrysochloris asiatica
CCGGTTTCGCATTTATTAATAATTTAATCTTTTAAATTATCCTATAAAGTATAACCAATTATTACCCCTAACACCTGATGAAATTAAGCACAAAGATGTGCCATACTTAAGGTTGAATCATTCTCAATCAGCAAGCAGTTACTCTGGATGCAAATTCAGATAGTCTGACTCTGACTACTCATAAAAGCTAGATTCTTCTAAATATGCTAAACTGCCTTTCACCAAACTCTAACATCAGATACTTGGATAATTCTTTATGAGAGATCAAATTATTTAATTCCTTTACTCAATCTTTAAAAAGTATGTGAGCTAGGCAAAAAACCAATTTCCATTTAAAGAAAGATGGAGAACTTACCTCCAAAGCTTTCTTTAAGGCTACAATAATCAAGATAACTTGGTAATGATATAAAGACAGTCAGATCAATAGGGAAGAGAGTACAGAAATGAATGCTCATGTTTAGATTCAATTGATTTTTTTTTTACGAAGATACCAAAGGAAGTCAATAAGGAAAGGAGAGTATTTTTCATAAATAACACTTGAATAACTAGATAGCTATACAGAAATAAAAATAATTCCCAAATCTTAACTCACACAAACTTGATATATGTAAACATAAACATAAAAGTTAAAATTGTAATTCTTCTAGAAATAAAACAGTGAAAATGCCTTGAAAACCAGGGAAGACAACAATTTCTTCAGATGCAAGCGGTTAGCATGGTGTAAGCTGGAGATACTCAAAATTAAAAACTTATACTCATCATTATATCATTAGGAAAATAAATAATGCAGTGACAGACTGAGAGGGAATATTTACAGCACTCATGAGGGTAAGGCAAAAAATACTGCTACTAGGGTTTCAGTTCATACATGCATGGGTTTGTTCCAAAGAAAGTAAGCTAAAGATGTCTCTGTGATCAGTGGTTGGCTGCAGACAAGTTCTTTTCATAATACACTTTTCTTAGTTGCATTAGGATGTCGCCAAAAATAGTTCAATCAAATGGCAGCTCCTAAGAAGATCATGAGGGCCAGGTAAATCCAAGGCAGAGAGGTCAACTCAGAAAGATGTGGCTGTTTTCAGGGATTCCAAAAGTGTAATCTTCTATTTTTTTAAACTTTTTATTGTGAATTGAGGAAAGCTCTCCAAAACAGAGCAGTTTTACATACAATAAATCATATACTTCACTATCTCAAAGATTGCATTTTCTTCAATGTAACATCATTTTCACACATTCTCCCTATGTTGCTCATTTGCATTCCTCCTTCATTCCCAACCCTTCTGAATTTTGTCCTTGGGCAAAAAAGACTGCCCTTTTGATCTACGATGATTGATCATTATATGATGTGCATACCTCACTAGTGTTGTTGTTCCCCTTAATTCATACCAAATGCTTTTTTGAAAATTGAGCCATGAGGGTGAATTCAGTTCCTGATCTGAAGTGTGATCAAGGAACCCATAGTCTCGTGTTCCATCAGTCTCTATCTAATTCTAGCCTAGACGTATTTATTTTTTTAAAATCAATTTTTGAATCAGTTCTACATTTTCTTCCACTCTCTTCAGGATCTTCTAATGGGATCCCTTTCTGACCTATTGGTAGTAGTAGCCAGGCAACATCTAGTTCTTCTGATCTGAGGGTCAAAGAGATTGTTCAAGGTGTTCAAGTGGTCCAATAATCCTTTGGACTAATTGATTCAAAGTGTCTTTAATTTTTATCTCTCTTCTTTCATCCAAAAAGGAAGAGACCAATAGTTTTACCTTAGATGGCCTCTCATGAGCTTTTAAGATACTAGTAGCCACTCACCAAAATATAATATAGACCATTGTCTTTGTGGACTATATTATGCAAATTGGCTATGGTGTGCCCTAGATTATATACTTTAGTCTCTAAACCCAGCAATTCATTTCCTCAAGGTTTTTGATAATGTCTAAGAAGTTTTCATAACTTTGCCCCCTGTATGCTCCAGCACATTCTTGGCTCTATTTGCAACAATGGTAAATATACATATACATGTATCCTCTGCCAAGCCTTTATATATGTATGGATATAACCCACTCACCTTCCCTGCGTGTCTATCATGTATCTACCTGTAAATCACCATTACTGCAGGGCTGTGTATATAACAATATTTACCTCTGTTGCCTTTAATTCTTACACTTCTCAAAGAAGTAATTTTGATAGATTTATTCAAAGGATACAGACTGATCACAAAAGTTTAATATGAAAATGTTTTAAGAAAATTGAAAATGCATTGGTATAAAAAAGGCCAGTAATTTTCTGTCAATGAATTTTTGTTTTTAATTACAACAATGAACCAGCTCTTTCTTTAAGAGCAGCAAGAGTTGCCCTAAAAATGTTTATTTGGGAAACTTTACCTCGTCCACCCATAGTCCTGATCTTAACACTTCAGGGTCTTCTTTTTGCTGTCAAAACTCAAAGAATATTTCAAAAGAATACAATTTGAGTCCCTTGAGGTTGCCAAAACTTCCATTTTGATGTGGTGTAAATCAAAGAGCACACAGTTCTTCAGAGAAGTGTAAAAGTGATGAAAATACTGCTTTTGGAAGTTTGTAGACCACGATGTGTGAAGATATGTGGAGAAATAGTAACTTCAGATTTTGATGGTTTTATTTAATAAAGGTTAGAAAGTGGTTACAAATTGGGTTGCAAACCTTAAGGTCAGCAGTACTAAACTACCAGCCGCTCTACGGGAGAAAGATGAGG
>NW_006408753.1:2649099-2656652 GCF_000296735.1 Chrysochloris asiatica
GATGGTACTGAAGGAAGAAGTTCAAGCTGCATTGAAGAGACTGTCAAAAACCAAGATTCTAGGAATTGACAGAATACAAATTGAATTCTTTCAAATATGGATGCAGCACTTAGAGGTGTTCACTCATCTATTCCAACAAATTTGGCAGACAGCCATCTAACAAACTTGTTGGAAGAGATCCATATTTGTGCCCATTCCAAAGAGAGGTGATCCAATATAATGTGAAAATCATTGAACAATATCATTAATATCACATACAAGTAAAAGATTGCTGAAGACATTTCAAAAATGCCTTACAATACATCAACATGAAACTGCCAGAAATTCAGGACAGGAGAAAGCGGAACTACAGATATAACTGTTGGCATCAGATGGATCTTGGCTGAAAGAGAGAATACCAGAAAGATGTTTAATTCTGCATTACTGATTATGCAAAGACTTTCAACTGTGTAGGTCATGATAATCTATTGATAACGTTGCAAAGAATGGGTGTTCCAGAACATTTGATTGTGCTCATAAGTAACTTGTACATAAACCAAGAGGCAGTAATTCGAACAGAATGAGGAGATACTGAATGGTTTAAAATCAGGCAAGGTGTGCAAGGGCATACAATCTCTATGCTGAGCAAATAATTTGAGCAACCAGATTATATGAAGAGGAGTATGGCATCAGGATTGAAGAAGTCTCATTAACAGCTTGTGATAAGCAGATGATACAATTTTGCTTTTTGAATGTTAAGAGGACTTAAAACACACACTAATGAAGATCAATGACCATGGTCTTCAGTATGGATTGTATCTAAATGTAAAGAAGACAAAAATCCCCACAAATGGGCCAACAAATAACATGATACATAGAGAAAAGATGAAGTTGTCAAAAACTTCATTTTTCTTGGCTCTATAATCAACACTTATGGAAGGCGCAGTCAATAAATCAAACACTGCATTGCTTTAGGCAAATCTATGGCGCAAGACTTTTTTAAAGTGTTCAAGAGCAAAGTTATCAGTTTGAGAACTAAGATGTCCCTGACCCAAGCCACACAGTATTTTCAATTGCCTCATATGCATGTGAAAGTTGAACAATGAATAAGGGAAATGGTAGAAGAATTAATGCAGTTGAGTTATGGTGTTGGAGAAGAGTATTGAAAGTATCATGGACTTCCAGAAGAAGAAACAAATCTGTATTGGAAGAAATGCTTCCAGAATGCACCTTAGAAGTCAGGATGATGAGACTTTAGACTGGCACAGTGGCAACAGCAATGGGCTCAAGTGTAGCAATTGTGAGGATGGCACCTAACAACAACTACAAATATGGCCTAGTAAAATAACTCTCATTCAAAAGGAGGAAATCAGATGACAAATATCGGTCATTAGTTCACAGAAATTTTGGAATCCGGCAGGTGATAGTCTTCTCTGATCCACAGACAGGATCTATTCCTTGGCTAGGATAGGCAGATACTGATACATATTTATATGCGTATTTATATGCATATGTATACATATGCATATAAATATGCATATATATGCATATATTTATATTTATATAAATATATATAAATATGCATATAAATATGTATCAATTTTTTGCCTATCCTAGCCAATGAAGCCATTGGTCCAACCAAGCACTGTCTAACTTCAGAATTCATCAGTGAAAGAGGAATTGTGTGTGGTTTTCACTCTGCGAAGTGAAGTGTATCCCATCTGAAACAACAACAACAAAAAGAGAAATCCAGGGTAACAACTTCCGTTTCTGGTGGGCCTCCAGCTGGAGGTTTAACGTTTGAATGTCCTGAGAGGTCAGATTGCCATCAGTTAATCTTTTCCTGTAAACATGGCACCTGGACACAGCCATCATAAAATGGAACTTCCTGATTATAAACAATGGAAGATAGAAGGAACACCATTAGAAACAGTTCAGGAGAGGCTGGCTGCACGTGTACTACTGGATTCACGGGGCTGCAATGAAGCCTGGAGATACATGAGTGAATTTCCACACAATGTTTCCTTTGTTGCAATATTCAAAGGATTCAAATGGGGGTTTGCTGCAGTTGTGGTAGCTTCAGGAGCTGAATACTTACTGGAGTCCCAGAATAAGGATAAGAAGCATCACTGAAGCTAGTACTTGGAAATATCTTAGCGGCTTCTTAACTCTCTTATGAAAACAAGACTTCTATACCATAACCTACTTCTCTGTTTATCCATTAAATAATACTAATAACCACCACCCCCCCAAAAAAAAAAAAAAAAAAAACAAGAACAAAAGGCTAGAGAGAGAGAGAGAGTGAGTCCTGGTGTGGCGCTGTGGGCTAATGCGTCAAACTGCAGTCATTTGAACTGCAACGTCAGTGGTTCAAGCTCATCAGCTGCTCCTATACAGGGTCGCTATGGTTGAAATCGACTCGACGGCACTTAACAACAACAACAACAATATATATATATTGTTAAATTCTGTCAAGTCAGTTTCAACTCCTGTATAGCATTTCTAAGGAGCTGCTGGTGAGTTTGAACTGCTGACCTTGAGGTTCAAACCGACTTGCAGTCCTGTGCTTATCTTACAATGCCATATCAGAGCTCCTTTTTAAAAGCAGTTTTGGATTTAGTCTTTGTCCTAACACCATTTTTTATTTTGAAAATACGTTGCTGTCTAGGGGGGCTGGACAGGCAAAAATCCTTTTATTTTCTAGCCCAGAAAATCCTACATTACAAGGGATACCTCTAAAATCTCCTTGAAAATTGAATTAGTCCCTTTTTATCTCAACTCTCTCTTCCAATATTATCTTAGGCAGCTAAGGAAGTCAGGTTTAGTTTCAGAATTCTGCCTAGAGATATATTTATCCATATCCACAATTTCATTTGGCACATTTTCTATCTTCCATGTTATTGACGGTAACAGTCTCACCAATTGTTTCAGCAACACATAGCATAGATGCCTGAGCTCCACAAATTAATTTACCTTCAAATCTCCACAGTCTCTTAGCTGCCCCTCAGATTTCAACCTCTTCAAAAAAACAAATACCATATATTTTGAATTTTGTTGTGGTAATATTACACTTCGATGTATTAATTTCTAGTTACTTTCTATCCATGAGAAATACATTGATGGGTTATAAAAAGCACGCTTTATTATTTCTTTGATTCTGCAATGAAGGATTAGTTGAGTTGTAGAGGCATTTTGTTCTACATCATATCTCTTGGGACTGAGATACATAAAATGGCTTCTTAATTTTCCTAACTGAAAAGTATGGTACAGTTAGTGGTTTTTCCAGTCATCATTCTTTGCTTACATGGCTAAATTAGGCTTCCTTATGCTTGGGTGGTCTCAGGGTAGTAATCAGACTTTTTTACATGGTGGTTGACTTCCAAAATGTCGGAAATTGAAGCAATCAATCTTCTTAAAGCCTAGGTCCTGAATTGGCACATAGTGGCTTCCATCTCGTTCAACTGGTCAAACAAGTCACAAGTTTAGTTTAGAGTCAAGGAGAAGAAAAATAAACTTCACTTCTTGATGTGAGACACAGCATGCACATATAGGGAGGAAAAAAATTAACAATTACCATCTCTGGAAACCAGCATATTTCCCTACATTTTGTCCAGTAGCATTATAATTTTCTAAAGTAATATATTTAAAATCATCACACCTTTATTATCATGATGGTTGGTGGTTATGTGCCCTGGAATCAACTCATAATGACACTGTATAGGATTTCCGAGGCTATAAATCTTTACAGTAGCAGAAAGCCTCATCTTTCTCCCATGGAACTGGTGGTACATTCGAACTGCTGACCTTGTGCTTAGAGCTCAGCTCATAATCCACTATGCTCCCAGAACTCCCGTTAATCATGGTATCATTTGTTTTCAGTGATCAACAATTTGAGATTATAATTTACATTCTAAAATACATTTAGCTCTAGAAATATTCTATGGACAAAACTTGGACAAAAGCTGAAGATGGCGACGCTGCATCTGGTTGACCAGCCCCACCAGTCTGTCTCCTTTTTTTTGCCACGTCAGTTCAGCTGTCTCTCCTGCTAAGCATTCAATTCACTTCTCTATTCCTTCATCTGAAGCTCAGGGTTCCAGAACTATCATCTACATCTGCTACACTTGGTTTTCCTTACCTTTGTTGTAGACTCATAGTGTTTCTGCATAGTCTGAGATTTTGCACCAATGTAATGACCTTTTGCTTTCTTCATGTATGATGTTCTTGGTGCCATCTAGTCTTTGGTAATTAGTGTCTAATGCATCAAATCTGTTCTTGAAATGGTCTCTAAATTCAAGTAGAATATATTCAAGGTCATATTTTAGCTCTTGTGCACAAGATTTAATTTTCCTCAAACTCATCTTCCCGCACTGTATCTGTTAATGCGCCCACTAAGATTTTCAGTAGCTAACCCTTAAGAATTAGTCTGCTTCTCTTTCTTCCTAGTCTATCTTAGTCTGGAAGCTCCACTGAAATCTTCCATCATGAGTGTCCCTGCTGATATTTAAAATACCCATGACATAGTTCCAAGTATCACAGCAACACACTAGCCACCACAGTATGAAAACCGGGCAGACTGGTGGTCCATAAAGGTTACAGCCTTGTCATCCTATAGGAAAGAGTAGAAAAATCACAGCTCTCCTCTGTCCTATCGGGTTGCTATGAGTGAGAATCAATGGCGGCAATGGTTATCTCCAGCAATTATATAAAATCGGTTGCTATTTGTATACAGACTTGTGTGGTAAATGAATGTGCAGTCTCTCAGTCAATAGAAAAATCTTACTATGCCTCTAGTCACTTCGCTAAAACTTTATACAGTGACTTTATTTCAGTTAGTTCTTTTAACCTTCCCTCAGAAAGTAAGTATTTTCATAGGTTTCATAAAGTAGTAATTTCCTCCTAGGTCTTTTTCCTTAACCCTTACATTTTAAGTTGAAAAGAGGAGAATGTAATATAGAGAGCATGTTTCATAGGCAATACTTTCATTATAAGTAAATAACAAAATCTGTTATTACTATTGTGAGACGATGATACTCTGATACAGGTAAATATAGATAACAAAATCAAGAGGAGTGTAATACAGCCTTTTATACTGTTCACTAAAAATTATATATATACAGTGATACCTCTAAAAACAAAATCCGTTTGAATTTATCAGTCTAAATAATTCAGGATACTACTACTCAAAGTAATTATATATTGAATTACTCTTTTTGGTAGTCAAAACAGGTGTACTGAAACCATATTATCCAGTGATTAAACTGTACTCATGTTAATAATAGGTGTGTCTAAAGATTTTTCCATACTTCATTATTTGACTAATAAGCCTTTTCCTCAGAGAGTGGTATAAAATGTGATACATATCTCTGTAAAACTTTTCTGAACTAAATATGTGATATGCATAACAGACATTTTTATATTTAGTGCTTGCCTAGTATCTGGGCCTTTTTCCTGTTTGGAGAATTCCCCAATATATAAGCCTCGACTATGAACAAATTATAAAAGCTACTCAAATTATGAAGGCTAAAAGCATTATATTCTATCTTTCCCATTTATTCTGACAGT
Organism: Chrysochloris asiatica; assembly: GCF_000296735.1. NCBI lineage: Eukaryota > Metazoa > Chordata > Mammalia > Afrosoricida > Chrysochloridae > Chrysochloris > Chrysochloris asiatica. The sequence goes on from NW_006408753.1 coordinate 2,654,644, forward strand.
TTAGATTCAGGAATAATGCTTTAGATTTGGTCAAGCTTACGAATCTTCTCAGCATGTGAGTTTTTAACTAATAGCACAATGTCTTGGGCCTAGTAGAATTCTTTGTAGCACAAGCAGCAGTCCTAAGATTCTAAAGGCAGCAGCATTCAGGCCCCAATGTGTGTGTTTTTGGCAGCATGACTTGTAGTCTGAGTGGCACAAACTAAGTGCTCAACTGATAGCTGTAAGATTGAAGGTTGAAACTCATTGAGAAACACTTGGAAGACAGACCTGTGTCTGTAACGATCTGTATCTAAAAGGTTACAGCTTTGAAACCTTCTGAAGCAGTTCTATTTTGTACACATGGAGTCTCCATGAGTCAAAACTGATGCAACAGCAACTAACAACAAATATATTTCTGTATTTTATGTTCTTTTTTTCTCATTCTTTTCCTTAACATTCTACACAAGTTTATTGGAAGTTAAGATTAAATGTTTACGGTAAAATGCATTTTACTGGGACTGTGACTGAATTTGAGTAGTAATATACACAGCAATAGATAAAATGACTGTTGGAACTGTGTGTCTCATTTTAAGGGGACAATGGGAACATCTTTAAATGCGAATTTCCCGTAAGTTCCGTCCAAATTCCTCATAGAACATCTCCATTTGCCATACGCAATTCAAATATCATTAGATCTACTGGATCATAAAGCACAAAGATCAAAAGTATGTTGCACTGGGTGCCAGCCTTGCATCAGAGTTTATTTTTGTTTTGAATACTAATCTAAATTGTCTCATTTGCAGGCAAATTGTTAGATATATTAAATCAAAACATACAAATGTAATATATATTGCTTTCAACTTCCCAAAGAGCATATGAAATATGTGCATGTTTGTTTTTTTTTAGTAGGTGGTATGAGGTTCACTAACTTATTATTATCCTTGGAGGAGATCCCAGATACTTCATTGAGTTGATGAGTCCTTGAATTGTCATGGAATTGATCTGTCATTTTATGGTTCCTATACGTCTTTTTTAAAACTTTTTATAGTGAACTGAGTAAAGGTTTACAAACGCAGATGATCAGTCCCACATTCAAGAACTCATACACTTTGTTTCATTACAATGATTTCAATCGCCTCCATGTACCATTAGTTAACAATATTTACCTCTATTCACTTTAACTCTTTCATTCCTCCCTGTGTCTTCCACTACCTCCATCCTTCCTCTGACAACCTTTTTCTTCTTGTATATAGCATTCTCCGTCACCCATGTTAACATGTATTTACCCTCTATCCAGTGAAAAATTTTGCTTCTCTCACACCCCTGGTAATCAACATTATCAATAAAACCTTAACTTTTTACAACAGTGGTCTCAAACAATATTTGTCCTTTTAATTAACTAATTTCACTCAGAATACTGTCCTCCAGGTTCATCCGTGTTGTGAGCTATTTCACAGATTCATCAACATTCAATAACATTGAGTAGTATTCCATTGCATGTATGTACCAAAGTTTGTTTAACCATTCTTTCATTAATGGCCATTTAGGCTGTATCCATCTTTTTGCTGTTGTGAATAGTGCTATAATGAACATGTTATTGCTGTTCAATGCCGTCAAGTTGGTTCTGACTCATAGCGACCCTATACAGAGTTTCTAAGAAGTGGCTGGTGTGCTTGAACTACTGATCTTGTAGTTCAAACTGACCTTGCAGTCCAGCACATTAACCCACAGCACTGAACCAGGATTTCTCCATATAAAGTTGTTGTTGTTGTTGTCAGGTGCCATCGAGTCAGAACCAACTCATAGCGACCCCATGCACAACAGAACGAAACAATGTCCAATCCTGAGCCAACCTCACTACCTCTGCCACACTTGATGCCATCAATGATGCCACCTGGCCAATCCATCTCGTTGGGGGCCTTCCTTTTTTTCTCTGACCCTCCATCTTACCCAGCATGACATCTTTCTCCAGCAACTGTTCCCTCCTGACATTATGTCCAAAGTATGAGAAACAAAGCTTAGCCATC
>NW_006408753.1:2657087-2664620 GCF_000296735.1 Chrysochloris asiatica
TGGTGAGGATTTTGTTTTCTTGACATTGAGATGCAATCCATACTGAAGGCTGTGTTCTTTGATCTTCATCAATAAATGTTTCAAGTCCTCTTCACTCTCAGCAAGCAAGGTTGTATCATTTAGTGATCAATTTTTCTATCTCATTAAAATATTATGTTGGAATGTAGATTGGGATTGCATCATATCTATAGATTGCCTTGGGTACTGTTGCCATTTTTAACAATGTTAAGTCTTCTAATCCATGAGCATGGTTTATTCTTCCATGTATAGGTCTCTTTTGATTTCTTATAGTAGGGTTTTGTAGTGTTCTTTTTTTTTTTTTTTAAAGGAAATGCCATTTTTGTTGACCGTTAAGAACCACAGCACAGTTTATAGGACAACAGAAACAGGAGTCTCAGACAATGGAGTGTACAATGCCACAGACAGTTTAATACTTTTCACCCTCATCCTCTCCATCAGCACTATCTGCTCCAACCTCCTCCTAGTCCTTCTCAAGGGCAGCCATGTCCTCAAGGACCTTGTAGTGTTTGTTTCTCTGGTTATATTTATTCCTAAAGATTTCATCTTTGGGGTGGCTATTGTAAATTGTATTGTTTTCTTGATTTTCTTTCCAACTGATTTTTTTATGCTGACCTTGTACCCTTTCACTTTGCTGAATGTTTCAATTATGAGTTCCAATGATTTTCTTGCTGAGTCTTTAGGATTTTCTATGCAGGATCATATCATCTGCAAGCAGAGTTTTACTTCTTCTTTGCCAATTGTGGATGCCTTTAATTACTCTTTCTTGTGGTTCATATATGTCTTATTAAAGCATCTAATTATTTGTTAATCCCAGTTCATCCAATCCTGTTAATATCACTTCATTAATTTATAGAAACAGTATGATGCTTTGTGAAAGATGATCAAGATCTCAGCAGATTGTATATGGCAGAGAGCAGGAGAAAGAATATAGTCCTGAGTATGACTATGAGAATAATTCTTGATCCTGCATCTTGAACATGGAGGAAAAAAGCATAGGCCAGGTCAGTATCTGCAAACCAAGGACTGTGTTGATTGGCTCTAATCAAAATACTGCATCTGGAATATTAGCTTTAAACAGGGTCACTGAAGTTATTCTCAGCGATTCATCTAACTTTTGCTAAATAGGCAAATAAAACGTGTGTGTGATAAGTGTTATATACCCTTATCTTTACAATCTTTAATGACAGCACTAATATTGAAGTTCCTTCAAAGGTGTAAGACTGTTTATGTTAATGTCTTGATGTTGTTACTATTGCTGCTGTTGTTAAGTGCATTGGAGTTATTTCCCACTGATAGGGACGGACCCTCTGTAGGATTTCCAAAGAGTGACTCGTGGGTTTGAACATCTACCTTGAGGTTAGAGAGCCATTACTTATTCTACAGTGTCACATCAGGACTCTAAATCTTGATGTTGTTGTTAAGTGCCGTTGAGTTGGTTCCAACTCACAGTGGCCCTGAATAGGGTTTCCAAGGAGCAGCTCCAAGGACTTTCCCATGGCCTTAACTACCGTCATGATTTTCTCCAGTATCATGGACTCTACCCCATGGGTCACAAAGCCAGTGTGAGGATCCTAACAATTTTCAAGTGTGTCTATTCCAATGATATATTCAGTAGCTGAAAAAAACATGAGAAAAATTTCCAAATGGACTAAGTGGACCCACTGTGAGTCAAACTTGTGGTAAGATTCCACCTGTCCCCTAAATACTACTAGCTGCTATTTTGATTGATGCAGTGGACTTTGGGGCAGAGAAATTATTTGCTTGAGTTCAGTTTGCAAGTGGCACATGAGGACTACTGCTCTGGTGGTGGAGAAATTTGTCCGAAGCATATAGTTCTGATCCATGAGAACTGGTGTTGGCTGAAGGTGAAGAGCACTAGGCCCCTACAGAGCAACCCACTGGCTGTCATGCATAAAACAAACAATGAGTACTTTAACAGAAGTTCCTTCCTCCTGCTCTGATCTTGCAATGTCCTTCAGGAGCCCTCTATTGGCAGAGCCCAATGTCAAGCCTCCTTTAAAAACCATGACGGCGAGATTTCAGCTCTCATACTTTGGACAGATTATCAAGACAGACTAGTTCCTGGAGAATGACATTATAGTTGGTAAAGTGGAGGGTCAGCAAAAAAGAGGAAGACCCCCAATAAGATGGACTGACACAGTTGCAGCAGCAATGGGCTCAAGTATAACAATGATTGTGAGATTGTAGGACCAAGCAAGTATTTCATTCTGCTGTGTATAGTGTCACTGTGAGTCAGTACCACTTCAATGGCACCTAACAGCAAATGCATGTGTATACTACTCTCATCATAGACGTCTGAATGTAAGAACATTTATTATCTTGTATAAATGATAAGCAAAGACTCCATTGCAATAATTATCAGGTATAGAAAATCTACTTCCCTGTGGGGGTCATTTGACCTCCCTCCTTGCCATTATGGTGTGTTTTATGAAATTTTAAATTAATTTTCTGTTGCATACATGCATTGAGAGATAGCACAAAGTATAAAACACTTAATTATCACAAGGTGCGCAAGCCTATATAACTACTAGCCAAATGAAGAAATAGAATGTTTTCATTTTCACAGCAGGCCTTCTGTAGCTAGTGTCAATAATTATTCTCTTCCTCTTCAGCAACATATCAATTATCCAAACTTCTGATGGCATAAATTCATTTTGCCGATTTTTGAATATCATATAAGTGAAATCATATATTTTTCTTGGATTTTCCCCCTTGATATTTCGTTTATGAGATTTGCCCTTGTTATTGTATATACACGTAGTGCATTTATTTTCATTGCCTTTATATCATTATATGCCTTTAAACTAATACATCAGAATATGTTTATCCATTTTACTGTGTATAGATATGTGGCTTATCTTCAGCTGAATCTTTTACAAGTTGCCATGAACATTCTTGTACGTGACTTTGGTATATTTGAACATTCATTCTGTTGGCTGATATTTGGGAAGACAATTGAAGGGCTTTAGTATGTAGAATTGTTTAATGTTAGAATGCAGACATAAATTGCCATTCTCAGCAGTGGCATAAGGGAGATCAAGTTGCCCCACATTTTTTTTTAACAATTATATTGTTATTCTTTTATTTTAACCATTGCAACTTATGTTTGGAATCTTTGTGTGGTGCTGTAGGATAAGAACTGGACTGCTAATTGAAAGATTAGTGGTTTAAAACCACTAGTCGCTCCTTGGAAAACATGCAAGGCTGTTAAGAGTTGGAACTGACTCAAAGGCACTTAGTAATGTAGCAAGCTGATGTTTAATTGATAATAAATTATAACTTGGATTTAAAATGTATATGTTAAATATGTGATTAAATACTTTTTCAAATTGTTTAATAGTCATTTGGACATATTCTGCTGCAAGTGCCTCTAGAAATATTCCACCCTTTTTTTTCACAATGGATAGTCAGTTTCACTGTCTTAATGATTTATATGTCTTCTTTTAAATATTCTATTTTTATGTCCTTTGTTAGTAAATGTAAGGTAAATATTTTCTTCTGCCCTGTGACTTACTTTCTACTCTTATATAGAGGTCTTTTCATGTAAAAAAACAAAGAGTTGATAAAAATATATAAAATGTACCAACCTTTTCCTTGATGATTGGTATTTTTGTATATTCTGTGTGTGATATCTTCTCCCACCAAGAGGTTATGAAGATATTAGTGGTGGTGTTGGTGGTGTTCTGTGGAATCAGTACTGACTCATAGCAACCCTGCATAGGGTTTCTGAGGCTTTAAATCTTTACAGGAGTAGAAAGCCTCATCTTTATTCTGAGGAGCAGCTGGTAGTTTAGAACTGCTGACTTTGAGGTTAGCAGCCGTACTGGTAACCACTGCACTATCAGAGCTAGGACTATATGGCCACTGAAATTCTGTTTGGATCTCAGTCTTCTAGAAGCTGTTTTCTGCTTGATCTTGGATTTCTCACTGCATATGTAAAAGTTAGGTTTGGCCAAGAATCCATAGACAATTTTATTCCTATATTTTTGGGAACTTTAGCTTCACTGTTCTTTGGAAAACTTATCAACCATGAATTCTCTTTCCTATTCTCAGCAAGACATCTGCTCGTTGCTTAGGTTCTAATTCCCTGCAATGCCGTCTGAAATATGCTTTAAAGGAAAAGGCTGAGGTAAAAATGGGGGAAAACTTGCGTGCTTTCCTTCATTCACAAGATTATCATCCTCTGTTAACTAGGTCCAATCATTGCAAACTGCTATTTTATCTACTTTGTGTAGTTTTTATTATAATAAAAATTAAGGATTAATTTAAATTCTATTTACTTCATCATGACTGGTATCAGAACTTCTACTTCATTAATTGGCACCTTTATTTTTATTATTTCACACATTCTACATTTTAGATTTAACTTGCTATTACTTTGATAAATTCTTGAGATAAATGTATTACTGTTTTTGTCATTTTTTTCAAAAGTGAATTTAGGACTAAACATGGATTTCTAAGTTGTATCCTACAAATATTAATATGAAATGCTTTTATTAATTCAGTTCAAAATATCTCCTAATTTTCATTAAGAATCTTCTTTGATCTATGGACTATTTTAAAAATTTATTAATATTTTATCATTATTCATTAGTTATCCATTATTATAGCTTAATAATAGTATGGTCATAGTCTGGTCTTAAAAAAATTATGGCATACCTTGTGATCTATCAAATGAACATTTAAGAATGAACACTCTCCAGTTATTAATTAAGTCAATATTTTTCATCGTATCTTAAAAGTATTTTATAAATTATCTGCTTTTTCTGTTTATTTTATCAATTACAGAGAAGTGAAATTAAGATTTTTTTAAAATAAAATATTTCAATCTCTAAAAATAGTTAGATGAAGAAAGATAGGAAGGACAGGTTAGAAAGAATGGGAAGGCAACCACGCTATAACTGTGATTAGCTCTTAGAGCTTGAGTAAAGTGAAAAACGCTTATGTAATTTTACCAAATTGCCAGATTTCTTTGCATAATTATTGAAGCATTTTGTAGTGTATAAGAGTTCTGGTCACCCAAATCTTGCCAACATACTATTTTCAAATGTTTCGATGTTTTTGTCATTCTGATAGCTGAACGTTATCTTCTATTGCTTTTATTATGAATAAGATTGAACATCATTTTATATAGTCAAGAACTTTTCATTTCCAGTTTTGAAGAATTTTTTTACTCACTATGTAAAATTCTTCTTTTTTTTCCCAATATACTGAAGATTTGTCTTTTGTCTTTCAGTTTGCTACTCTGCTGAGGAATCAGGCTTCCATTCTATTGTGGCATTTTGTAGGTAATTCACTGTTTTCCCCTAACTGCATTTATGAATCTCTCCTTTTCTCTCTATTAAAGCATAGTTATCTTATTAAGCACAGGTAACTTAACAAGAAAACCTAACATTCTCTTCATTTGTTTCTTAAAACTGAGGCTTATTATTATTCATCAGCTTTGAAAGTTCTCCACTATTATATCTTTAAATCTCAGTATTTTTTCCTTTTCCTTCTTGTAATCCAATTAGATGTACCTTAATCTGTTTTAATCAGTCTCATGTTTTATGTGCTGTGTTCTGTATTTTCATCCTACTGACTTTTCATTCATCATTCTTGAAAGAATCTTCCTTTTACTTGATTCAATAATCTCACTGCATCTCTATCAATTATGTTCAACTCATCTTCACATTCTTTATTACAGCTCCTGAATTTTTATTTTTAAAGTTGCTGTTTGACTTTTTATTATAATTTTTATTTCATTATCGATTATATCTTTTATTTACTTGAATAGTTAAGTATTATTTTATTTATTTTTAGATCAATATTTTGAATCCTTTTTGGTCCATCTCTATTTTTCATTCTTTCCCTTGGATTTCTCACTATGTCTTATTTTTTCATGTTGTTGTTGTTAAGTGCCGTCGAGTCGATTCTGACCCATTGCGACTCTGTATAAGGTTTCTGAGGAGCAGCTGGTAAGCCTGAACCGCCAACCTTGCAGTTCAAATGGCTTTGCAGTCTGGCGCCTTAACCCACAGCGCCACACCAGGCGCCTATTATTAGTTATTTTGGATTGAGTGCTCAATCCAAAATCAATCGTAATTATTTAAAAGCTGTAGAAATCATTTGAGTTCTAAGACAAATTATCTTTCTTTATAAATAATTTACAATTGTTTCTGATAGGTAGGCATCATTCAATTACTGCCATCTTGTCCATTTCAACTCATAGTGGCCCTGTATAGGGTTTTCAAGGCTGTAAATCTTTATGGGAACTAAAACGTTATTCTTTCACAGAGCAGCTGGTAGGTTTGAACTGCACAACTTTCAGTTAACAGTTCAGTACTTAACCTACTGGATCGCTCCAGGGCTCCTAGATAGTTATTCATAAAGGTATAGCAACCAGTGACCATCATGTTGATTCCAACTCATAGTAACCCTTTGTGCATCAGAGTAGAATTGTTCTTAGGCTTTTCAATGATTGTTTTTTGGAACTGTGTCTGCCAGACCTTTCTTCAGAGGTGCCTCTGGCAGATGTAAATGTTCAAACTTTGATTAGCAGCCATATGTGTTACTACAACCCAGGAGCGCCATAAATATACATATTCATAGTTGAGTGTTTGGGTTGTGCTCTCAGTGGAGTCTTGATAAAATTACTTAGTCTGCCACTACCAGAAACAAAGCTTTACCCCACTATGTATTTTGTTTTTTAACGGGTTCAAATTGGCTATGCAGTAAAAATACTTCAGTAAGAACTATATATATATATTTTTCTTTTAATTTTTCATTGAGACATAATTCAAGTTTTTGAAGTTATTATTTGGAAACTAGAAAATTAATGTTAGACACTTCAATATTAACCTTTTATTTGCAACTTCCCTGAAATTCAGGCTCAAATATTTTCTTCAAACATTGATTTAGACTGATGAATTGGGTATCATTAAGCAAGTGAATTTTGTATAGAAATTCTTATATTTTACATGTTCAATAAGTAAGAAAATAAATGGCAAGTATATGCTGTCTTTGAAATCCTGGTGTAGCACTGTAGGATAAGCGCTGGGCTGCCAACTACAAGGACTGCCAACTGATTCAACAATATTTAACAATAATAAGTATGCTATCTTCAGAGTAATCAAGAAAGTTGAGAAATTTTCCATTTTGCCTACTGGATGTCATTATTTTCCAACATGAAATCTTTAGGTAGTCTGAAATTTTAAGGTCAAATTTTTAGTTGTTACCATTTACTTTGGAGTCCTGTCATGGTGCTGTAGGATAAGCACCAGACTGCTAACTGCAAGGTCAATGTTTCAAACCCACCAGTCACTCTTCAGAAATTTATACAGGGTCTCTATGAGATGGAACTGACTCCACAGCACTTAACAACACAATTATTTTAACTAATTTGTCACAGCCTTAAGGCCTCTTGTGTGCAATTGTATTCTATACTTTTTGTTGTTGTTGTTAAGTGCCATTGAATCGATTCTGACCCATAGAGACCCTGTATAGAGTTTC
>NW_006408753.1:2664720-2675970 GCF_000296735.1 Chrysochloris asiatica
TATATATGTTTATTATGAATCATGTGATTGTTTACATGGGAAAACATTAACTTTACATTTATCCTATCATTTATCATTTCATTGCCATGATTACAATCCCCTCCAAAAAACCAATGTTTTGTGCTCACTTGAATGTTTTATAAACTATATGTGAAAATGTTAGTATTTGACTATCAGTATATTTGCTTTATATTATTGAAGTTGGGAAAACATGAAAATTTTATTAACGACTCAGATTTTCTGAAAGTGATTAACTAGACCTATTTTAACAATTTCTTAACTATAACTTAATTTTTCTTTAAAAAGAAAGTTATTTAATTCAGGATGAAAGATGAACATAAAAGTCAAGCATTATTTTGAAATGCAAGTAAGTAACTTGATCAAGTTCACTATCAGCTGTTTATTTTTTGTGTTAACAAGATGAAGGCTACATTTCAGCTGAAAAATAGTATTCAGAGTCAGACACTGCAATCATTGTATTCTTTGGCATTTGTCTATTAAATAAGAAAGAATCTAATGGATATGCAATAACTGTATTGTGGAGAAAGTCGGTTCCAAAAAATATGCTGTATTGTGTCACTGTTAAAATTAATTATTTTGAGAACTCTATCAATGCTAAACTAGTTTTTTCATCAACAGACATATCTCTATAAAAAGAAAAGTAGAATTCGGAAATGTCTCTAGTACTCCTAAAATAAGACTTCTCAGAATGGATTACTACTTAAATTCAAATATTTACTTGCTAGTCTGGGTTAAAGTTAGAATATAATATTATAATATAAGGATACTATAAATGGAATTACAGAGTTTCTTATAAAAATAACCTAGTTCAGTGTGAAAAGGAATGGTGATTTTTCAAAAAGTCAGTGTATTTCTTTTAAGATATTATATACTATTTTCCTACTTAACAAACAACCAAGGCCACATTCTTCTTCATATAGACCAACTTCTTGGATTATTTGCTCAGCATATAGATTGAATAAGTATGGTGAAGGAATACAGGTCTTGTGCATACCTTTCCTGATTTTAAACCATTCAGTATGCTCTTGTTCTTTTCAAATAACTGCCTCTTTGTTGGTACAGGTTTCTCATGAGCAAAATGAGGTGTTCTGGAATACCCATTATTCTCAATGTTGTCCATTGCTTATCATGATCCACACAATCAAAAGCCTCTGCGTAGTCAGTAAAGCACAAGTAAACATCTTTGTGGTATTCTCTGCTTTCAACCAAGATCCCTCTTATGTTAGAAATGGTATCCACATTTTCCATGTTCTCTTCTTAAGCCGGCTTGAATTTCTAACAGTTCTCTGTTGATGTAGTGTTGCAGCCAATTTCAAATTATCTTTAGCAAAATTTTAATTGTGTGTGACATTAATGATATGGTCCAATAATTTCTGCATTCCATTGGGTCACTTCTCTTTGGATCTCTTCCAGTCAGCTGGACAGAGGATGTCTTCCAAACTTCTTGGTATAGATGAGTGAGCACATCTAAGACTGCATTCATTTGTTGCTGCATATGAAACTATGAATGCAAATTGAAACATTTGTATGCTGTCAATTCCTGGAGTCTTGTTTTTCACCAATACCATCAGTGAAGCTTGAACTTCTTCCTTCAGTACCATCGACCACCTCTTGAAATGGTTGAACACTGACCATTTCTTTTTAGCACAGTGACTGCATATTCATTCCATCTTCTTTTAATTCTTTCTGCATCATGCAATATTTTGCCCATAGAATCTTTCAATATTTCAAATAGAGGATTCTGCCCATACTGTTGACACTTGCAAAAACTTGATTTTGAGGTGTTAAAGCATCCTCACTATAGTCCTGATTTTGCTCCAATGGATGTTCAGCTTTTTGATCCCCTCAAAGCAGCACTTTGAGGATGAAGACGCACCTCTGAAGAAGTAGAGACAGTGGTGCATTTGTGGTTCGCATCTCAGTCTTAATCATTTTATAATAAGGGAATATGAAAATTTGTTGCCAAATGGACAAAGTGTATTGAAAAGCAAGGATATTATGTTGAAAAATGATGTGTTTGTCTTTCCTAAAAATTTATTAAAATAAATTCCTACAGTCAGAGTGTGGATAATGTTTGACACTCATACTTTTCACTTGTTTTGTTTCTGTAGAAAACCCAGACTAAGCCATGTCTCTACATAAAAGAGCAAGTTTTCTAAGTCTCTTCTGACATCCATTTTGATCTTTTCTGTATGTTTTTAAAAGCATTTATTGTGCATTGAGTGATAATTTACATGGGAGAACATTGTTTTGCACTCATCCTATCATATTTCATATAATTGCAATGATTGCAATCCTCTCTATACATCAGCATTCAATGGTATTTGCTTCTATTCCCTCTGTTTTGTTTGTTGTATATATACAGGAATATATACTCACTTAAATAACTCAAGGGCACATTCTGCAAGCCTGCCTCCTGTCTGCCAGCACACAGCTTTTCTCTTTCCATGAGTTTAGAGTCCTCAGCTGGTCTATCTCTCCATGTCCTCATCTCTGCCTCCATCTCTGCTGAGGTAGCTTCTCCGGATAGAGTCCCATATTTCATCTGCTCATGCTCTTCTCTATTGATGGTCCCAGAGTCCTCTGTTTCTGTACTGAAAGATTAACTACTCCCCCTTTATGCTACAAAACTTCTACCTTTACAGGTGTGACAGTCACAATTAGTCATGGTAACAATTAGTCACTGTTGAATCATAAGAATCTTATGCCCACCTTCTTTCACCAGACCCGTCTAGACAAGATGAAAACTATTGAGTGGAGATTCTATCTTCCCCCGAATTCTGAAACTAAACTCTTTCTTGAAAACTTGTAAGCCAACCACTTCATGCTTTTATAGCCACTTCCATTTTAGGTAGCCAATGTCTAAGTTCCCCGTCCCTATCAACCCTGTGTACAGAGGGGATATGTTTCATCCTTGATGTGAAGACTCCTTCCCTCTTGGTTGGTATTTACAGCTACTACATCCATCAGTATAGGTTAAGTTCCTCAAATTGTGGCAATTTACATTTGTTTGCTATATCACATTTCTTTATCTTCCTCTATTTGAGTTCTGCTCATCAAGCCCTCTAAGCTTGGTCAAATGGGTACTATCAGCAAGTTTGGTTGTTCTTGTGTGTCTCCCCTCACTTCATATCAGCTAGATGCTTCATTTTGAGCTCTAGTCCTCTGTGGCTAGGTCTTTGTCCATGGGCTTAGGAGTCCTCAGGTCTCACCACACTTTGGACCAATCAGCCCTTCTTCATCTCTCTCTCATCATCGATGGGGGTCTATTGAACATGGTTGAACTCAGTCCATCTTCATTGATACCTTTCCTGATCTTCCATTCACCAGTAGACCACATGATCGCCATCAAGCTAGCGATGACTTTTTGTGTGTTCCCTTTGAGTTTCAGTCTTGGAGGGGGGTTGTCCTGAAGAGACTTGTTTATTTGCCTTGATGGCACCTCAGCAAACACTTGCTTATTCTTGTAGTAGACAATCAGGTCCTATACACTACAAAGGGGTTCTAGAACTTGCCCAGTGAAATAGGCTTCTTGTGGAGCCTTTGTACATGGAATCCTGATCCCCATCCAGAACCTTCTGTAGTGGGACATTCCCACTTGAAAGGACAAGCATACCAACCTGGAACATCTAGAGGAATAAAAGAATAGAAGCCTTTCTTTCAATATTTCTTGAAAGAAAGATCAACAGGAAAAATAAAACAAAAATGGCAGTCTGATTGGGTACTACAAGAACATGCAAGTTGTTTACTGGGTAGACAATTTTGAGTTGGCAGTTTTTTTCTTTCAAGGTTTTATATCTATCTCCCCATTTTGCCTTATTGCCTGCATGTTTTCTGTTGAAAGATCAGAGCTTAGCCTGATTTGTTTGCCTTTGTAAGTAATACTTCTCTTTTCCCTAGCTGCTTTCAGGATTCTCTCATTGTCTTTGATTTTAGAGAGCTTGATTATGATATGTCTCTGTGATTTTCTTTTGGAGTCTATCCTTCCTGGGATTCATTGAACTTCTTGAATGCGTATCTTTTCATTTTAAGGATGCTAGGGAGATTTTCTTCCTAGAAGCTCTTCAAATATCTTCTCTGTGATCTTTCCTGTTCCAGAATTCCAATAATTCTCAGGTTATTCCTTCTTATGTTGTTCCACATGAATCTTACACTTTCTTCATATTTTATCCTTTTTTTCTGCTTGCTCTCTATCTTAACAGTGCTGAGAAATTTATCTTCCAGCTCGCTGGTTCTGGCTTCCATCTCTTCAATGCTACACCTTTGCCCTTTCAGTGTATTGTCCATTTCTGATATTTTATTATTATTCATTTGGACCTCTTTTTTCAGGTTTTGAATTGTTTCCAATGTTGTATCTATCTTATTTGATTGTTCCTGTAGCACTTTCCTGACTTCTTCCTTGTGTTTCTGAGTTCCTCTGTAGAGTGTTTGGATGCACTTCAATATCATTCACCTGAATTCCTTATCAGAAAGTTCCACAGCCTACCCTCCTTCAAATGGTAAGTCTAGGTCTACCTCCAGCTCATTTGCCTCAGTTATTCTATTTTGTTTCTGGACATGCTCTGAAATCATCAACTGTCTCTTGGGCATCTTCAATAATTAGATGTGTTTTCAATAATTATTTTGTTGTTATTGTTAAGTGCCATTGAGATGCCTTATAGGGTTTTCAAGGAGTAGCTGGTAAGCTTGAACCGCCAACCTTGCAGTTCAAATGGCTTTGAAGTCTGGTGCATTAACCCACAGTGCCACACCAGGACTCCAGTTAGATTAATGTATATTGATGTAGTATTAATATTTCTGATTTCCACAGGTATATGTGATCAGGAGCTGGGCTCCCTTTTCACTTTTCTTATTACTCAATTCAGAGTAGCTGTAGCAGGTATTGGCCGTCTAGCTGGTGTACAGCAGCTGTTATTGGCTCTTGCCTGAATGGTTTGATTTTATAGGGTGTGATTGTAGCTTGGCTATATGACCACAATTTCTGTCTCTTCTTGGGTAACTTAGGGAGAGAAAGAGCTTCTTCTTACCCACCCCCCTGGCAGGGGAACAAAAAAAACAACAACAAAAAAATCTAACCACAACAGGAAAAAATAAAAAAATAATAAAACAGATTGGATACTACAGTTTATAATTGCAAACAAAACAAAACAAAGTAGCAAAATATGAATATGACTTTAACGACCCTCGCTCAGCAAGTTGTAGTTGTTCTAGGAGACTGTTCTGCTTCAAGTAATTCCTCTTGACTCCTCCCCCATCTTAGTTTCTGTACACTGTGGACTTTTCTTAGCCAACCCATGTGCATGTATAGTAGAAACCTCTGGGACATGAGGGTTGTTCACTAGCTCAGGAATTCCCTCTAGTCACCAGAGTGGAGGTGCATAGACAGTGAGAGACCAATGAACTGAAAAAAATGTTCACACCTTTATCTCTAATGATTGGTCAAACCTAGGTAGTGGTCTCCTGCTACCCATAATGGCCACTCCAGAACCATCTGGCAGCTACAGATCAGAGAGCACCACCTTTCTTGCTTCTGCTACAAACCCCACTAGCAGTAAGTCTTTGATCCTTCAAAATAGTCCTTCATATGTAGTTCAGAGTTCTGGGACTGTCCCCTGAACCTGATTCATCTGGTATTCTGTGCTCTTATGTTGGAGGTCTTTACTGCACTTCTCCCTAATCTGCCATCAAGGCCCACCCACCTCCATGAACTTCCTGTATTTTTAATGATCTTTTGTTTTCTTCCTTTATAATGTCCTCAATGTCATCCCACAGCTCATGTGGTGTTCGGTTATTAGTGTCTAATGTATCAAATCTGCATTTGAGATGATCTTTAATTTCAGGTAAGATATGTTCAAGGAGTCCTGATAGTGTAGTGGGCTATAAGTTGTGCTGCTATCTGAAAGGTAAGCAGTTTGGATCTACCAGCTACTCCACAAAATAAAGATGTGGCTTTTCTGCTCCCATAAAGAATTCCAGTTTAGGAAACCCTATACAGGGTCGCTATGAGTTGGAACTGACTCCATGGCACTTAACCACTTCCATGTTGAAGGTCAGTTGTTGGCTTTCATGAACTTGTTTTAATTTTCTTCCACTGAAGCCTGAATTTGTATATGTTCAATTGATGGTCTGTTCCACAGTCTGCCCCTAGTCTTATTTTCCCTGATGATAGTGAGATTTTCAACTGTAAATGTTGTAGTCACTCTGATTCCTGTGTACTCCACCTGGTGAGGTCACATGTATATTCACCTTTGATGGTGTTTTAAAAGGTATTTGTCATGAATTAGTCATTGGACTTACAAAATTCTATCATACTGTTGTTGTTAAGTGCCATCGAGTCGGTTCCAACCCATAGCGACCCTGTACAGGGTTTCCGAGGGTGTAAATCTTTACGGGAGTAGAAAGCCTCATCTTTCTCCCGCGGAGCAGCTGGTAGTTTCGAACCGCTGACCTTAAGGTTCGCAGCCCGATTCGTAACCACTACGCTACCAGAGCTCCAGTATAATTTCCTAGTGAGACATAAGAAGAATCAATATAAGATGGAAAGAACACACGGAGTCACTGTACCAAAAAAAGTAAAAATGAAAAGCTTGACATTCAAGTTTTTCACCAAGCAGCATATGATCAAGAACTGATAGTACTGAAGGAGGAAGCCCAAGTTGTACTGAAGGCATTTTCTAAAACAAGACTCCAAGAATTTACAGCATACCACTTGAGATCTTTTAAGTTAAGGATTCCAATGCTAAAAGTGTTCACTCATCTATGTCAACAAATTTGGAAGTCAGACCTGGACGACTAGCTGGAAGAGATCCATTTATGTGCCTATTCCAAAGAAAGGTGATCCAACAGAATGCAGAACGTCTCAAACAATAACAATATCACAAGCATTCAACTATGTTGATCACAACCAATTATGTTATTACATTGCAAAGAATGGAGATTTCAAAATTCTTAGCTGTGTTCATGCGTAGTCTTTGCATAGACGAAGAAACAATTATTCAAACAGGAAAAAAGTATACTGCATGCTTTAAAATCAGAAAACGTGTGCATCAAGGTTGTATCCTTTCACCATCTGCATGCTGAACAAATAATCTAAGAAGTTGGACCATAGGAAGAAGAATGCAGCATCAGAATAGAAAGAAAACTTATTAATAACCTGTGATATGCAGATGACACAATCTCTCTTGATGAAAGTGAAGAGGATTTATTCACTTACTTTGATTAGGATCAAAGACTGTAGCTTTTATTATGGATCACAACTCAAAATAAAGAAAATAAAAATCCTCACAATTGGATCAATAGACTATATCACAATAACTGGATTGAAGTTGTCCAGGATTTCTGTTCACTTTGATCTACAATCAACATTCATGGAAGCAGCAGTCAAGAAATCAAATGACATGTTGTATTTGGCAAATCTTCTACAAAAGACTTCTTTAAAGGTTAAAAAGCAAAGGTGTAATTTTGAGGACTAAGGTGTGTGTGAACCAAGCCAAAGTATTTCTAATTTTCTCATATGCATGCAAAAGCTGGACAATAAATAAAGAAGTGGAAAAGGAACCAATGCCTATGAATTATGGTGTTTGCAAACAATACTGAATATTCCACAGACTTCCAGAAGAATGAACAAATCTATGGTAGAAGTAGTACAGCCAGAATTCTCCATGGTAGCAAGGACAGTGAGACTTCATCTCATGTACTTCAGACACGTTAACAAATGGTACCAGTCTTTGGAGAAGGATATCATGTTTAGTACAGTGTCAACGAAAAAGAGGAAGACCCTCAAGAAGTGGCTGCAGCTATGGACTCCAATATACCAATGATTGTGAGGATGCTACTGGACTGAGCAGTCTTTTAGTCTACGATAATATGATATCTTTGAGTCAAAACCAACTCAAGGGTACCTAACACCACCAATAAAAAACTTATATCCATTTGAAACCAAATCTCAGCGGCATTGCATAACTGTGAAATAGTAGAAGCATTCCAATTAAAATCTGAAATAGATTGGTGGTTGTGTGCCCTGGAGTCGGTTTCAACTTATCACTACTATTTTTCAAGTGTATAAGGGAAGTTTCTGCCAATTAAGTCTCACAAAAAGGGAGGGTTAGAGACTCATTACTACTGGAAAAACAAACAAACAAAATTATTATTATTAGCAGATTATATAAGTGTTTCACTAACTGATAAACTCAGGACAATAAATGGAAAAGAAAAATAGACCTAATAAACCATTTCATATGGTTACCATATGAAAAACAAAAATTAAAAGCTCCACTACATACTAACAATAACCAATTAGAAAATACAATTCTTTAGACTTTTTATTGTGAATTGAGTAAAGGTTTGTAGAGTAGATCATTAGTTTTGCATTCACACATCATATACTTTGTTTGGTTTAAGTGATTGCAATCCCCTCAGTGTAACATCAGCTATCCCACTTCCTGCCTCTGATTCTTGTTTCCATTCCACCTTCTTTTCCAAACCTTCTGAATTTTGTTCTTAAGCAAATGCTGCCCTTTTAGTCTTGAATGATTGAATATTCCATGTTGTACATACCTCACTAGTGTTGTCTCCCCTATGTATCCACCTACTCCTTGGCTGAAAATTGGGTCATGACATTGAGTTTAGTTTCAGACCTGGAGGGTAGCAAGGGGACACAGTTTCAGGTTCCTCTTGTCTCTTTCAGATAAGTAATTCAGGATTATTTTTTTTTTATAATCTGAGTTTTGTTTCACATTAGAAAATATACTTTAAAAAATCTTTCTTATTTATAGCATCAAAGAATCATTTTAGAAATATGTGTAAGTCATATAAAGAAAACTACAAAATATCATTAAAGAAAATAAAAGAAATCTAGATGAATTTAGGACTCTAGACTCATGGAAAGAGAAAGGTTGTGTGCCAGCGGCCAGTAGGCAGGCTTGCAGAATGTGCCCTTTGGCTTGTTTAAATGATTATATATTCCTGAGTGTTTTTGTGTA
This sequence comes from Chrysochloris asiatica, assembly GCF_000296735.1. Classification (NCBI taxonomy): domain Eukaryota; kingdom Metazoa; phylum Chordata; class Mammalia; order Afrosoricida; family Chrysochloridae; genus Chrysochloris; species Chrysochloris asiatica. The sequence goes on from NW_006408753.1 coordinate 2,673,723, forward strand.
CAGTAACAAAACAAAACAAAAAACAGAGGAGACAGAAGCAAATACTGTTGAATGGTGATCCATGGAGGGGATTGTAATTACTGCAATGATATGCAATAGGATAGGATGCATGCAAAACTGATGTTCTTCCATGTAAAATATCACTCAATGCACAATAAAAGCCTTTAAAAAAAATCTGAGGTGTAAACTGAGTAAAGAAAAGTCATGTGAGAGCCTTTGGCACTTACTACAAAGTCAGACATGAAGCACCACTGCTGTTATGGACTGGTTGTAAGTTGGCTCACTTCTTATGAGGTCTAGGGAGAATACAAAAACTGGTGATCAGCTGATTCGATCGCTGAGCTTATGAAGAATGCTAGAAAAATGAGAACAATCATCACAACATTGTTGTTGCCACTTGTTGAGTTGATTCTGAATCTTAGGGGGACCTTGTGTGTAAAAAATGTAGAACTGTGCTCCATAGAGCTTTCAAGACTGACTTTTCAGAAACACATCGCCTTTAGGTGGATTTGAACTGCCAACCTTTCTGCTAGGAGTAGAGTGCTTACCATTTGCAACTCCCACTAAAATAATAATAATAAATAATAATTTGGAGGAGAGAAAAGAAAACTAGAAGAATTTAGAAACACTCAATGTTTCTGGGTATATGTAAATTGTGCTCTGAACGCTCAAACTGATTACAAATTGCATATGGACAATATCAAACTGATTCATTTATAGCCCAATATACTTGCTTAATATCAGATTATAGGCTCTTTCCTGGGTAAAGTCTATCTCATTTGGTTTTTTCCCTCTTTCAATTGTCTAGGAGCTTCCTAATGCACTGAAAAGAAAACCAACTCTTTAGCCTGGCTCCTGGGGTCCTTTGGAGTTCCTGGGTGGTGCAAATGGTTAAAGTGCTCAGCTACTAATCAGCTCAGATTGGTAGTTCAAGTCCAAACAGAGGTCCCTTTGAAGAAAGGTCTGGTAATGGATCTACTTCTAAAAAAAATTACCAATGAAAATAAAACCCATGAAGTACTGTTTCACTTGGACACACACTCATGGGATCTCCATGAATTGGGATTTCACTATGAGTTGGAATTGACTGAATGACACTTAACAGCAACAACAGTAGTCTTCTTGTGGCACTGTAGGCTAAGCACTGGGTTGCTAACTGCAAAGTCGACAGTTCAAACCCAGCAGCCATGCCTCAAAAAATCTATACAGTGTTGGTATCAGTTAGAACATACTAGACTGCACTTAACATACAATACACGACTTGATCCTTAGTCACTTTTCAGAAAATCTTTCTATTCCTTAAAGGCATTAAGCTGTGCTAACTAATTTTTCCTTTGTGTATCTCTTCCTTCCTTTTTCATGTGGTAGACCTCTTATCTTCTCAGGTCTCAACCACAAAAGTCACTTTCCTGACCATGTTACCTTATCTAATCCCCAAACCCATCATACTCTATCACATCACTATTTTTTTGTTTTTTGTAACTAATCACCTAAAAGTGTCCTTTTTGCTTATTTGCTTGTTTGTTAACTGTTTGATATGTGTATTATTACACTGGAATGCAGGCTTTGGAAATAACTCAAATGTTCAATTCACTCAATTGGTTAAATAATTCCATTCCTTATATTAGGGTGTATTCACTCTTTAAAATGGTGATAGAAATTATTGCTCTAAAAAAGGATACAAAATAATGTAGAGACATGTTATTCAAAATATATTTTGAACAGGCAACACTTTTTTAAAGTCTAACCAAAAGATGTATTGTTTTAGGTCAAAAGAGTGCGACTAGATCTTCAGTTTTTTTGGGCTGCTGCGGCTGGTTTTTATTCATTTTAAGCACTATTTTAGAATGACAAAAGTCAAGCATATGTCTTAATCAGTGTATTTCAAGCTTTGATACATGATATAGTAAAGAATTGCAAATAAAGTTAATATACCCATTCCACATTCTTAAAAATAAAATATTATGTAGAATGAAATGAATTGAAAGCAATAGAAAAGAATTTCAGAAGAATTCACATGATAAGGGAATTGATTTCTTAGAAAAATATGGATAAACACTGGACTGTGAAACACAAGATCAGTGGTGTTAGCCCACCAGCCATTCTATAGGAAAAAAGATGAGGATTTCTATTCCCACAAAGATTTACAGCCTTGGAAAACCTATACATGGTCATTATGAGTAGAACCAACTTGACAGCACTTAAAAATAGACACACACACATTTTTATAGTTTTTTTTTTTTTTTTT
>NW_006408753.1:2678855-2683608 GCF_000296735.1 Chrysochloris asiatica
GGACTCAAGCGCGGCAACAGTAGTGAGATTGGCCCAGGATCCGGCAGTGTTTCGTTCTGCTGTCCATAAGGTTACTATCAGTTGGGATGGACTTGATGGCACCTAACAACAACAACAACTGGAATATACCAGGAACCCTGGTGGCATAGTGGGTTATACTTTAGGCTACTAACTTCAAGGTCAGCAGTTTGAACCGACCAGTTGCTGCATGATAGGAAGCTGAGGCTTTCTGCTCCCGTAAAGATTTACAGCCTTAGAAACCCTAAACAGGGTACTATGTGTTGGGACCCATGGTACAATACCACATTTCATATATATACACACACACATATATGTACATCTACACATACATATAAGGTGGTGGTGGTGGCAGTGTTGTGCTGTGGTGTCGGTTCCAACTCATAGTGACTCTTTATAGGCATTTTGAGGCTGTAAATCTTTATGGAGTAGAAAGCCTCATCTTTCTCCTATGGAACAGATGGTAGTTTCAAATTTCTGACCTTGAGGTTAGTAGCCTGACTATGTAACCACTATGCTATCAGAACTCTCTCTATATAAAATGTTGTTAAATGCTTTTGAGTCAGTTGCGACCCTCTATAGCATTTTCAAGGGGCAGCTGGTGAGCTTTAACTACCTACCTTGCAGTTCAGAACAACTGCAGTTCAGACCAACTTTGCAGTCCAGCACATTAACTCACAGTGCCACAACAAGACTCTCTCTCTTTCTGTCTCTCTATAGAGAGAGACCTGGTGTGGAACTATAGGATAAGCATAAACACTCCATCTCAAGATTAGTTTGAACCACACTGTCAGTGGTTCAAAGTCACCAATCAGTCCTTGAAAACCCTATACAAGGTTGCTATGAGTCAGAACTGACTCCAAGGCACTTATCAACAGAGAGAATGTGTCTTGGTGTGGTAGAATAAGAACTAGAGTGCTAACTGCAAGGCCAGCAGTTCAAATGCACCAGTCCTCCATGGGAGAAAGATGAGGCTTTCTGTTTTCATAAAGATTCATTGCCTCAGAAATCCTAGTGTTGTTGTTATGAGGTGCCCTCAAGTTGATTCTGACTCATACTGACCCTTTGCACAACAGAACAAAACATCCCCTGCCTTGTGCCATCCTCAAAATTGTTGTTACATTTGAAGCCATTGTGGCTGCAACTGTGTCAATCCATTTAATTGGGGGTCTTCTTCCAATACATCTTCCTATATGAGAAGCCCTATATAGGGTCACTATAAATTGAAAATGATTCTATGGCACCTAACAAGGACAACAATAACATTGTTGCAAAAACAATACATATACATATATAAAGTTTGTGATGTGTATGTGTTTTATTGGGCCATGATATAAAATATATTTCTTATTGTAGGTCGAGGTTAAAAAAATTAGGCAAGAAAAGAAAGCTTGGGAAAAAAAAAAAAAAAGCGAGCTTAAAAGCAAAATCCTCCTGTTTTGATCAAATGAAAGTTAAGAAAAATAGAAAGGAGTGAGGAGGTGAAAAGTTTTCTCTTTCCAGATTTTTTCTGAATAGAAGGGTGCGAGTCTTCTGCATTGAGACAAGAGGAGTTGAAGTCTAGATTCTTCTCTAGAACATTACTGGTTTCCTTATGCCTCTCTGGGGAGTTGTTGTTGTTGTTAAGTGCCGATGAGTCGGTTCCAACCCATAGCGACCCTGTATAGGGTTCCTGAGGGGCGGCTAGTGTGCTTGAAATGCAGACCTTGTAGTTCAAATGACTTTGAACTACATAAACCCACATAAACACATAAACCCACAGCGCCATACCAGGTTGTTGTTGTTAAGTGCCATCAAGTCGATTCTGATCCCTAGCGACCCTGTATAGGGTTTCCAAGGAGCAGTTGGTGAACTTGAACCACCAACCTTGTAGTTCAAATGACTTGCAGTCTTGACACTTTAGCCCACAGCGCCATACCAGGATCATATCAGGTTGTTGTTATGTGCCATTGAGTCAGTACCAACCCACAGCGACCCTATGTACAACAGAACAAAATACTGCCCAGTCCTGGGACAACCTCACATGTTGCCATGCTTGAGCCCATTCATGCTGCCACTTTGCCAATCCATCTCCCTAGGGGTCTTCCTCTTTTTCTCTGACCCTCCACCTTCCCAAACATGATATCCTTGTTCAGCGACTGGTCCCTCCTGACAATTTATCGGAAGTATGAGAGACAAAGTTTAGCCATCCTGGCCTTCAAGGAGCTCTTTGGCTGCACTTCTTTCAACACAGATCTGTTTGTTAGAGCCCTTCAAATTTTGTTTTCCAGGTTCTCTTTTATTACCTGAGATATGGCATGTCACCCATTTTCATAAGCATTATTTCATTGAACACTCACAGCATATTCCTGATGTAAGTCGTAAATTTTGCAAGTGTGGAAATTCTTGTGCTATTGAGCTATTCGATTTGTCCGACATGGCACAGTTAAATCAATGTTCTTCTCTGGATTCTGGAGGTCTCAGTCAATAGTCTGTGTATAGACTAGTCCAAGGGACAAGTACGAGCAGCCTCTGTTTGTTCTTCCCTATCCTCATTTACTGTATTTTGCTTCTAATCAACATTAGATGACTCAGCCACATGTATTTACGTGACCAATCTACTTTGCTTTTCCCTTCCAGTGTGGTAACACACTAGGATAACTCTCTTGCCTTTCCAACTCTCAGTGATCAATTTCCTGCCTACAGATTTTCTTTCTTCTCCTGCAAGGCACTGTTTGCTGATTCCCCCTTCATAACTTCCCAGCCCAGAGCCCAGACTTCCATAGTAGTGTTTTGCCTTCCTGGGCTACCCCAACTAGGCACAACTGGTCCTATTTATTGTAGTTAAGCTGTACAATTGTAACAGATATTTTGAAATATCCTGTATCCACTTTATTTCTTATAACCTGTAATTCTTGTGCTCTAATGAACCTAGTTGTGCAGTGGTTAAGCTCTTGGCTGCTAACCGGAAGGTTGGTGGTTTGAACTCATCAACTGCTCTTTGGGAGAAAAATGTGGTAGTCTGCTTCCATAAAGACTGCAGCCTTAGCGATTCAATGGGTGGGGGGCAAATGGGGGGAAGCTCTGTTCTGTCCAGTTGGGTCACTATGAGCTGGAATCTATTCCACCATAACAGGTAATGGGTTTTTGTGGCTCAGGTATTCTACATTTATTGAAGTTAAGCATCAATCCCTTCAGGGAAAGGGTAGAATTCAGAGATGAAGAGTAGTCAGACATTTGGGAGAAAAAGGTTTTTTTTGGAGAATGCCCAGATCCTAAGTTTAAATTAATTTTAATTGAGCTGTAACTTGGAGGATACAGACCAGAGTACTTTTTTTCTATGAACCAAAGCATGGAGAGAATGAATAATTGAAATAAAGTCAATTTTTCCCTTCACAAAGAGGGCAACACCCCCCCCCCGGGTTAATGGGATAGGGGGAGTGGAAGAATCTTGAAAGAAAAAGAGGCAGCCGAGTTGGAAGACAGATTCATGTGTGTCCCTGATGAAGGACTACCCCACCTTTTCTTGTAGTTGGGTAGGGAATTATGATTTTCTATATTTAAACAATCCTACAACACAGAAAAGGAGTTCTGGTAGCGTAGTGGTTATGAATCGGGCTGTGAACCTCAAGGTCAGCAGTTTGAAACCACCAGCTATTCTGCAGGAGACAGATGAGGCTTTTTACTCCTGTAAAGATTTATAGCCTCGGAAACCCTGTACAGTGTCGCTATGAGTTAGAACTGACTCCACGGCACATAACCACCACCACCACCATACAGAAAGATTGTTTTTCACATCTGCTTGAAATTTTGTAGGAAAATGTCTCATGGATTTGATATCATGGAATCTACAAAGGAATAGAAATATAACTATGATATATTGAGAAAAAGAAAGAATAAAAACTAGTGATATTTGTTTTCCCAATACGTGTGGGGTGTGTTGTTCTTGCTAAGTGCCATTGAGTTGGTTCTGACTCATAGCGACCCTGTATATAGTTTCTGATGAGCAGCTGGTAGGTCTGACCTGCTGACTTTGTGGTTCGCAATCCAGTGCTGACCCTGCAGTGCCACACCAGGATTTCCATAATTTCTTGATGACTCTGGAAGAAAAAAGGAAAATATTTGGAAGATGGGATTATTAGGAGGGAACTCAGTCACTTCTTATACCTTGAAGTCACACTGGGTGAAGACATGGGTAAAGAAGCATTCAGCTAGTCAAGAGACAGGCACTCAAAGATGAAAGGGAGGTCCTCCCTGCTATTAAGATAAAACATACACCACCACACTTGCGGTAAGTACAAGAAGTCGAATGTGTGAGAGAAACTGAAAAATTAGCAGTTACAGGAAACAGACTACGTTTTAAACCCAAAAGAGACAGTCTCTCCTTGAATTTTCCCAATCATTAGCTGATATTAGTAGCTTGTGGGTATACCAAACCCACCAAAACCCATTGCAATCAAGTTGATTCTGACTCAAAGTCACCCTTTCTAGGACACAGTAGAACTGCTCCAGAGAGTTTCTGAGATTAAAAATCTTTCTGGGCGCAGACAGACGCATCTTTTTTCCTGTGGAGTGGTTGGTGGATTTAAATTGCTGGTCTTGTGGTTAGCAGCACAACGGGTAACCCACAGAGCCACCAGGTCTCTCCCTTTAAATGGAGTTTGTTGTTGTTGTTGTTAAGTGCCGTCGAGTCGGTTCCGACCCATAGCGACCCTGTACAGGGTTTCCGAGGGTGTAAATCTTTACGGGAGTAGAA
>NW_006408753.1:2684403-2685371 GCF_000296735.1 Chrysochloris asiatica
TGGGAGCAAAAAGGAAGGATCAGTAGTTGGAAAATATGGCCTTGGTAATAGAAATGATGCTGGAGAACACATGATAGAATTCTGCAAAATCAATGATTTGTTAATTTCAAATACCTTCTTTAGGCAGCATAAGCTATGACTATATGGATCTCACCAGATGGAATACATAGAAATCAAATCAACTACGTCTGTGGAAAGAGACGATGGAATAGCTCCATATCATCAGTGAAAACAAGGCCAGGGGCAGACTGTGGGACAGACCATCAATTACTCATATGAAAATTCAAACTAAATAAAGCTGAAGAAAATGAAAACAAGTCCACGAGAGCCAAAATATGATCTTGTATATATCCAACCTGAATTTAGAGATCGTATCAAGAAGAGATTTGATACATTAAACACTAAAGACTGAAGACCAGAAGAGTTGTGGGAGGACATTAAGAACATCATACATGAAGACAACAAAAAGTCATTGAGAAGACAAGAAAGAAGGAAAAGGTCAAAATGGATGTCAGAAGAGACACTGAAACTTGCTCTCTAGCAAAGAGATGCTAAAGCAAATGGAAGAAATGAGGAGGTCCAAGAGCTGAACAGAAAATTTCAAAGATCAGCTCGAGAAGAAAACGCCAAATATTACAACAAATTGTGCAAAGATCTGGATCAGAAAATAAAAAAGAAAGAACACGCTCAACATTTCTCAAGCTGGGGGAACTGAAGAAAAAATTCAAGGCTCAACTTTCATTATTGAAAGATTCTCTGGGCAAATTATTGAATTATGCAGAAAGCATCAAGAGAAGATGGAAGGAATACACAGAGTTGCTGCACCAAAAGGAAATGGTTAATGTTTAACCATTTCAAGAGGTAGCATATGATCAAGAGCGAATGATACTGAAGGAAGAAGTCCAAGGTGCATTGAAGGAACTGGCAAAGAACAAGGCACCAGAAAGTGATGGACTAAAAATTGAAAT
>NW_006408753.1:2690792-2712180 GCF_000296735.1 Chrysochloris asiatica
CTACCGCAGGATGACTTAAATGGTGGAGAAAGTTGTACGTTTCATCTATCAATATAGGTTCTAATGGCAAATTTCAAACCCATCACCTGGTTATGACTCCATGTTTCCTTTTTTCCTTTGTCATCACATGTCTATATGTAAATTGTTCAAAATATAAAATCGTAGTGAAAATTTGCTCAATTCTTTTCTTTAAGTCTTATTAGAGTCCTGGTGTAGTGCTGTGGGCTAATACACTAGACGGCAAAGTTGGTTTGAACCACAAGGTTGGTGGTTCAAGCTTACTAGCTTCTCCTTGAAAATCCTATACAGGGTCATGATGGGTAGGGACTGACTTGATAGCATGTAACAAGACCAACAACAACAACAAAAAAAGTTGCTTAATCAGAACATTCTTTGTCAGACACAGATTTCCACCACAAAATTTCAAATCCAAAGTGAATGCTGATCTTTTATCTGGTCTAACTAAAACTGTGTACTTTGTACTACTTTGTTTTTAAGATAGTAAGCCAAGCATAGTGATAAGTAGGAAGTTCCCTGCATTAACATTTAACTCTGGAGTTCTCTAAGGATGCATATAAAGATGTAACATTTTCAAAAAGTAATCTTGAGGCAAGATTTTATTCTGAAATTTTCAAGTTCTCAGAAGATAGAAATTATTCCTAAGTAGTGAAATGCCAACCCACTACAGATAAATGATGGAAACATTTTAGAATTTGATGTGACTGGACAAAAATGAGGTAGATTAATTTTGAATGGAAGCAAGTAATGTGATTATTTTGAAGAAAAATAGTAAATTCTATTTACAAAACTAAAGGGTCCAGTGAACTAAACACAAAATAAAAATCTTTCCATTTTTTTAGCTCCATATACTGATATACTGTTGTTGTTGTTGTTGTTTTGTACTATAGAGTTGGTTTTGACTCATAGAAGCCCTTTATAGGGTTTCCATGATTTGAAATCTTTGTGCAGAGCAGAAAGCCTTATGTTTCTCTCATAGAGAGGCTGGTTGGCTCAAAGCAACTAATAAATAGTATCAAGAAAAATAATAAAATAATTTTTTAGCATTTATATGTTGAGCAATGTATCATACATGCACTATTTTATTTAAAACTCTTAGTAACCTTTTCTATTTTCAACTTGTGGAATAAGGGAAATGTCAAGTCCACACTAGTAGTCAGGAATTGAAGCCCAGGGCAGTCTGATGCCAAAGCTCAGACAATTACTTACTATGCTGGCCTGCCCTGCACTGAACATCTTCTATCCTGGAACAAAATTGGCATTGTGTCTGCTTCTAAAATAGTGTCAGAATTATAATAAGAGTTCAAGGGAGACATTCTAGAATCAGAAGAGTAGAATAAATCTAGAGCAGAGTTACTAAAATGACCAAGATTGTGGTGGTGATGGTGATGTGCCATGGAGTCGGTTCTGACTCACAGCAACCCTGTATATCGTTTCCAAGGCTGTAAATCTTTACAGGATCAGAAAGTCTCATCTTTCTCCCATGGAACTTCTAGTAACTTTGAATTGCAGTGAAATTAGCAGTCCAACTCGTAACTAGTAGATACACTATTAGAGTTCCTTGACCAAGATTGTAGTGCATGACAAGTCCTTGGGTGGTATAAACGGTCTGCACTTGACTAATAACCTAAAGACTGGCAGTTCTAACCCACCAAGTGGTGCTGCAGAAATTTCTGGCAGTCTGCTTATGTAACGATTCCAGCCATGAAACCCTATGAAGAACTTCAATTCTGTAATATATAGAGCCACCATGAGAAGGAACCTACTTGACTGTTATGGATGTGTTATATAAAGGAAAACTTAAAAAAAAAAAAAAAGAATTACATGTTTTTCATGTTCAAAATTGTATAGAAATGAATATTGTAGAGTCTAGTTCACCAATCCTCATAGTTTAGAGCTAGGGACTTTTACATGTGGCTTGAAAGAAGAAGGTAATATGAGAGAATAATCTTTACTATGTGAATAAAATCTCTCAGAAATTTGTTGTTACTTTTAAGCTGAAGATAGGATATTAAGACTACTAAGACCCTGACCAGCCTGAAACAGCTAGAGCAATACCAGATACATCTTCAAAGAAAAATTAGCAGGAAAAATCCAAAACAAAAATGGCAATATGATGGTTACTACAAGAACAAGCAAGTTGTTCGCTGAGGAGCCATTAAGGCAAGCAATCAAGTCCCTTTGAGACAAATCCCCCTCCAAAATTGAAACTCAAAGGGAACACATGAGCAGGCATATAAGCTTGCCTGGTGACCATGTTGTTCTATTGGTGAGTGGAAGAGGAGGAAAGAGAGCAATGAAGAAATGGCTGACTTCAACCACGTTCCATAGACTCCCATTGACATGGAGATGAGAGAGAGAAGAGGAAGGGCTGGTTGGTCCAAAGTGTGGTGAGACCTGAGGACTCCTGAGCCCATGGACAAGGACATAGCCATGAAGAGCTAGAGCTGAGAGTGAAGCATTCAGCTGATACAAAATGAGGGGAGATGCACAAGAACACCCAAACTTGCAGATAGTACCCATTTGACCTAGCTTCAATGGCTTGACTAGAGGAAGATGAAAAAAAAAAAAAAGAAAGAAACCCAATAATTTTTGATAAAGGAAACGATGGTAAATTACTACAATTTGAGAAACTTGACCTATTCTTATGGATGTAGTAGTAGCTCAAAATACCAAATGAGAGAGAAGCAGTCTTCACATCAAGTATCAAACCTTTGTATACAGGATAGATAGGGATGGGCAGCTTAGGCATTGGCTACCTAAAATGACGGGGCAATAAAGGCAAGAAGTGACTGGCTTACAAATTTTCAAGAGGAAGTGTGCAGGGGAAGGTAGAGTCCCTGCTGAATAGTTTTCATCTTGTCTAGATTGTTGTTGTTAATTGCTGTCCATAGCATTTCAAATCATAGGGTTTCTGAGGAACAGCTGGTGAGCTTGAACTGCCGATCTTGCAGTTCAAATGACTTTGCATTAACCCACAGCATCACACCAGGATGGGTCTGGTTAAAAGAGATTGGGATAAGATTCTTAGGATTCAATAGTAAGAAATTGTTATCATGACTAATTGTGACTGTAACCATTGTAAAGGTAGAAATTTTGTAACAAAAATGGTGGAGTAGTTAATCTTACAGTCCAGAAACAGAGGACCCTAGGACCATCAAGGAAGAAGAGCACAAGCAGAGTGTGGGGCCCTATCCAGAGAAGCAGCGACACCAAAGATGGAGGCAGACGTGAGGACATCGAGAGAGGGAGCAGCTGAGGACTCTGGACTCACAGGAGGCAGGCTTGCAGAATGTGCCCTTTGGTTGTTTAAATTATTATATATTTCTGAATGTTTCTGTGTACATCCCCTCCTCCCCCCTGCAAAACAAAACAAAACAAAACAGGGAATGGAAGAAAATACTGTTGAATGATGATACATGGAGGAGATTGTAATCATTGCAATGAAACAATGGTGTAAAGCTGATGTTCGCCCATGTAAACTATCACTGAGTTAACAATAAAAACTTAAAACTTTAAAATAAGAATACCAAGACCCTTGAACTCATGTTTTCTGCCTCTACTTTCCTCAATCTGCTAGGTACATTTCATTGGCAACACTATATATTTGAGACCTTAGCCCCATCATCTGGTGACAAACTACTTTGGCATCCTTTCAAAACAGTATTCAGATATTCAGCCTTTCCTGGGCTCTGTGTTTTCTATTTAAGCATTGGATCTGGTCCTTTGGTTATTTTGTGGCTTCATTAAGACATACCTCTTTTCTTGATCCCTCCTAGTCATTACAATGGGCATTTGAGCTACCTTCTTATTCCTAAAATTAGCAGATATCATTCTCATTCTCCTTTTTGTTCTCAGTGACGTTGAAGGGCACTCCTTGTTTCACACCCCATGTCAGTGTCTGGATCTCTGATTATGAGCAACTGCCCTCTGTCTGCCTTCTTGGAAATGACCAATACCAGTTTGTCTCACTGATAGGAAGCCATGTTTTTCACTATCTTCAGAAATAGCCAGTCCTAAGTGGTGATGCTTAGACCTATCAGCCTGAATGTTGGAAGCTCTTAATAAGTGTTGTTGTTAAGTGCCATTGAGTTGGTTCTGACACATAGCGGCCCTGTATAGGGTTTCCAAGGAATGGCTGGTAAGCTTGAATTGTCAACCTTGCTATTCAAACTGACTTTGCAGTCCAACACATTAACCCACAGTGCTATATCAGGACTCCTCTTAATAAGCAGGAAGAAATAAAACTAAGTGGATAGGAATTTGGCTAGAGAAAATTTACTGAGACATAAATTTGGTACACTATAGAAATTGTTCCATTTTTAGGGTTTTAGCAAACTTTGCTATGATCTGGGTTAGTTTAAGAGATCAGATCCATTGGGAAGAAATCGAGGTAGTAATAGTTTGGCGTCTGAGCCACAAACAATGGGGTTTGTCTTAGATTTTGGAAATACCAAAATAGGCTTACCCTCAGTGAAAAAACAAAAATAAAAACTAGACCAGGAATCTAGATATATAGCCAACAGAGTTATGATTCAGGGTGAGTTACAAACCTAGACAGTTTTGATTTGAGCCAGAAAGCTGTGACCAACAACGGAACAAGCACAAGTAAGTGTCGAACAGTGTAGATTCTTGAGATTACCTAGATGTCACTGCTGATTCTTACATCATTGTTTGCTTTTAGAAACAGGTCAGGCAGCTATACACATGAAACAAAGAAAACAAATCTGTTGTGGGCAATTTGGACTTCTGGCATTCCCATGCGTTGCAGTTGAACTGCACCACAGAGAGTTTCTAAGGATTATAATTTCTTAGTAGGTTGCCAGGCCTTTCTTCTGAGGTGTCTCTGGTTGGATCTGAACTGCCAATCTTTCACTTAGCACTAGAGTGCTTAACCATTTGTGTCAAGCAGACACAATGTGTATCAATTAAAGAGTCAAGAGGGGAAGAGGAAGTAGCTATAAATATTATACTAGGATTAGTCCAAACTAGTATTTGCATTGCCAGAAAAGACGAGCACAAAGAAAAGACAGAACTTAACTTGCTCCACTACTGAGCGTCTCTGTTTTCACTGTCCAGCTATGCCTCCAAAGTTACTCAGAAATGAGTTTTTCTCATTTCTGACCCACTACATTGGGTGGATCTTATGTCAAACCTTAGCACCCTCCACGACCTTGCCTCTCTCATGCTACCCAGTTTGTAACTTCATTCTGTTACTGAAAAATGGAGACAGAAATTGAAATGACACTTTATTCAATAAAATGATGGAAGGAAGGGTAATTAAGGTAATTAGAACTGTCCGAGGAAAGCCCCTAAATTTTCATGGTCTTGTCATCACAAATAGTTGTCCATTGCTGCATCTATTAGAAACTCAAACCCCAAACCCACTGCCATCACACTGACTCATAGCAACACTTTAGAATAAAGTAGAACTGTCCCATATGGTTTGTAAGGTGGTAAATCTTTATAGAAGCAGGCTACCATTATCTCTCTGCATGCAGTGGATGGTGGGTTCAAATTGCCAACTTACGGGTTAGCAGCCCAGAATTTAACCATCATGCCATCATTTTGAATGGACCATGAGAGTAATGCAATGTAACATTCCTTTGGCTGTAACAGTTACATTCACTTTACAAAGTCTGAGAAGTTGTAGATCTCTAAAGCTATCTATACAACTCCTGTAGGAAATTATTCTAATTTGACCATACATAATAGCCTAGGTCTGTTTTTGTGACAGTCACTCTAGAGCTCTTCTCTCTAATGAACCATCATCATTCTGCCTGTCCTTAAACTTCAGCTCAGGCTCACCACCTGGAGGCCTTTAAAAGCTAGTGCTAAGGTGTGGCTATACACCAGGCTAGGCCAGTTTGGTTGGTGTGGTCTTACAAATGTTGAAGTCAAGAAAAACAAAAACAAAAACAAAAACCTTGTTTGGTTGAACTAGTCAATTGTTTCTATAAGTAATCTATTTAGCAATTCTATATACAAAATCTATATATAGTAAATCCACATAAAGCCAGCACATTTTTTTTTTTCTGCCATATAACCCAATTAATGAGTTACTTGTAAACTATGCTATCTTGTGCCAGTGACAGACATTTTTTATTCATAGCACTGATACATGTGCTCATCAATACACATTGTTCACTGGATTATAGATCTTTTTTAGGGCATTATTAGGTTTATTTTTTTTTATGACCAATATTCAGGATAAAGCACGACCCAGAGTATATGCAATGGTGATTTCAAAACTGAAATGAATCCTAAAATGATAACTTAAATAAGTTCTCTCTAAACTCAAAGCATTCCACTCAGGAACTGCTCAGAGTTCAATGAGTATGCAGTACTTCCCTTTGCAGAGATATGCATTACATGGTAGAGATACACCCTGGGTTCTACATGCTTATTTCTTTATGTTGAAGGTTAGGAAAAGTAATTCCCATTAGATATGCTCACTTAGCTCAAGTTCGTTTTTTATAGCGGTTCACTGGTTTTGGAGATAATAAAATATGGCAACCTAGAGTTCTGGAAAACACTGGACCCTCTGATTTTATAAATGAGAGTCAAAAAGGACAGTGTAAAAATGGAGGTGAAGTGCTATTTCAGAACATGGTCATGTAAAATCTGGAAAAGACTCATGGAAAAGGTACGTTTTGAGTTGTGGTCAGAGAAAGGAGTTGCAGTCTACTGCCCTAGGAGCTACCTTGCTGCAGTGTGCAGAAATGATCTACTAGGAAAAGACAAACCTACAGAAACAGAAGGTAACCCTGCCCTTTTTCTGCACAGTGACCAGTGAGCTTCACTCACTTCCCTTCAGATATGCCACAAAGTGATTTTTGCTTCTAGAGTGTTAAATGGCATTTCATAAAGATGGAGAGTTCAACACCGCTTGAGGCATCCCTTTGGGACCCTTTCAGAATCCTCGGTTTCTCTTAAAAACCCAGAGAGTAAGCACTGGACCATACCTTGTAAAAATAATATGCATAATTCATGTAACTGAAGCTAAGAACCTTGGTGGAAACACTGGGGACTATTCATTGTCTAGTGCTTGGGTCTCCCACCGCCCCCTTTCCCCCGCCAGCAGCCAGCACAAATACATCAGGGGGAGAGGGACCTGCAGTGTTACACCAGTCCATTATGGGAGCAGATAAATGTTCAGATTTTCCATAGCAATTACTTTTGTAACACATGTATGAATGTACGTTTTTAAACATTTTAATCACTCCCCTGACCATATGCCATTTGGGTAGAGAAATATATATTCATCAAAGTAGATTGCTGGCAGGAAGCACTAATTTTTATGACCAAAAATAAAGTATGCTCCCCGATTTTAAAAAATTAAAAAAAAAAAAATTGGGGGGTGGGGGTTAGGTATTTCTACACTTGCTTCAGTGTAAATCAAAGAGACTTTGCGTTTTGTAATATTTTTGTAACTGTGATGTTTTGCAACTCAGACATCAGAGCTAGCTTTGCCCCAATGAGAGAGGCTGTCTTTCACAGAAAGGGAAAAGATTTTCAAAGCAGGTTAACTTTAGTAGGATACATAGCATATAAAATAAACTGAGCTCAGAACGCCTATTGCTCTCCCCCAGTACCTTCATCTTCTGGGATGGCCACATTTACATGTAAAAAGACAGAAAGGGGCAAGAAAAGACTTCGTTTCTTACAGCTGTGGCCTGTTCTGCCCTCTAACCAGGCAGTACAGATCTGGAAGACCTTAGGCGGCGGGAAGGGGTAATATATCATATCATTACCCTCTGGTTAAGGTGGTAGCTGACCCTTCGGCGTGCAAACCCAAACAGCAGCAGCAAAAATAAATAACGGGTATCTGCTGCGGAGCTCCGGGGAGCGGGGGAGGGCCGCGGCTGAGCATGCTGGACGCCGGATGCCGCTGGCCTCGCAGACCCTCTCGGCGCTGTCCATACAGATGAGCTCCTCGGTTGAAACAGGAAGGCTGCGCGAAGGAGGAGCAGAGGAGGCAGAGGAGGCGAGGAGGAAGGCGGCAGAGCAGTGCACCCGGCTTTGACGTCGCCCGGCTGCGGCTAGCAGCTCGCGCTCTCAGCACGTAGCGCACAACGTGACCACACACAGCCTTCCTCTCCGGCAGCCCGGCAGCCTGCACTTCGCGCTCGCCCCTTCGCCCTCCTCTTCCCACTCGCCTCCGCGGCGCGCACCCCCGCGCACACCCAGGGATTCCGGCCGTCGTCGAGCTCCGGGCGCTCCGCTGCCCGGCTGGGGCACCTCTGCAGCAGCTGTCCGCAGCCGGGGCCCGAGCGGCGGCCCCGCAGCTTGGTGTCTTCCGCAGACGGCCGCTCCAGCGTTCATCTCTGGATGCCAGCACTACGTTAACTCAGGCGAGGGAACCCCTTTTGCGGCTCCCTCCTCTAAACTCCCGCCAGTCCCAGCTGCCCCCACCCTCTCCACCTGGCGGGGGCAGCGCGGAAGCGAAGAGGACGCGCGCCCTGCCGGTGGGCACGCGTAGACGTGTGTACTGATCGGGTTTCTGCTTGGCATTCTCCCTCTCTTGCAAGTGGCGATGCCTGGACTCCTCTTTCGGCTCCGGGAATTGGTGCCACCAGCCCGAGCCCCCTCCTCTCTGGCGGGGCGTTACAGGCTATTTTGAAGAGCGGCGGCGGCGGTGGCGGCGGCTGCTGAGGCTGGTGCCCGAGCCAGCTCCAGACTCACACTCTGCTCTCTCGTCCGTCCCTTTCCTCCTCTTCCCTCCTACCTCCTCCCGCTACCCTAGTCCCCCTCAACCCCACTCCTCCAGTCCCTCCTCCTCCTCTTCATTCTCTCCCCGCTCGGCGATGCGAGCCTGTATGGTGTAACAGGATTGGCGTTGCAATGGCAACTGATGGAATGGGGGAAGGCAAGACAGCAGGGCTGGGGGCTCCGGACTGCGGGCGGGCGGGCAGCTGCCGCCGCTTGACGCTCCTTCGGGGACCTTCACGAGTTACTTTGTAAAGGCGAGCCCCGGCGAGGAAGCTCTGCTCTGTGCCCCGGGTCAGAGGCCACTTCCTGCTCCCCGACTCCCCAAACCAGGCTCGCGCGGCGCAGTACCCCCGGCCCCAGCCGCGACCGCAGCCAGCCCAGCTCGCCGTTGCGGGGACTCGAGCCCGCTTTCCTGAAGAACACTTCGTCTCTGGTCTCCTCTTTCCTTCACCGCCCTCTGCTCCTCCCCGGCGTCTGCGATTTTCCCAGGCGCCCGGTGTGAGTGCGGCGTGCGTGTGAGTGTGTGTGACAGTGTATTGTGTTTTGTGTGTGTGTATGTGTTCATGAGTGTGGGGTGTGTGTGGCTCTTGAGCTCCGCTTGCTGCCACCGCTGGGGAAGGACGGACAGACGGCGCTTCCTCCTTCGGAGAGCGGTTCCTGGGCACCTCGGCTTGACCCGGGCGCGAGTGGAGCGCGCCCCGCTGGCCGCCGGCCTCTGGAAGGTCCCGCTGCTTCCCCCCTGGACTGGATATGTTCATGTTCACGTGAAGATGGATTTAGTGTACGGTCTCGTGTGGCTGCTGACAGTCCTCCTGGAGGGGATCTCTGGCCAAGGAGTGTACGGTGAGTGGAATCGCAACGCTATCGTGACCTTGTGATTCTTAGGTAAGATAGGCTGGTGAGCGAAAATGTACGACTCGCCCCTCCCGACGTGGCATTTGATTTACACTTCATCACGTTATTGGGAGCGGTAAGGAGGCAGCGAGCGCTCTGCGGATTGGGCTGTGAGCCGCTCCCCCGGCGGCGCCTCGGCTTGGGCTCGGAGTTGAGTCGAGCTGGCAGCACTAGTGCAAATGAGTGGCTTTGCACTTGATTTATCCCCTCAGGGGACCTGAGCTGGAGCAGTATTTGATTTAATAATGGTTTGACTCCTTACTTGCCGCGGTGTCGGTGCCACGGTTTCCCACGAAGGGAAGGAAGCTTCTAATGTGACCCTCGTTAGTCTCCCCGCCCCTCTGCGCCGTCCCCCCTTGCCTTTTTTCTTTTTTTTTTGGTGAATGCTTACATGACTTGATTTTCCGGCTCAGGAAGTGGGGTGACAGTTGAGTTGCGTTCTGCACCAACCGTTGCCATGAGCACTGACTTGGGGAGGGGAAAATAGCAGGCAAGATTCTTGGTGCCAGACACAATTAAGGGACATGCTTGTGTGAATGGATGAGCAAATGCATGAATGAACGGACGGCCAAGTCCGCGCTTCTTGTCTCCGGGGCAGGACAACAGCTCGTTCGTTGCAATGGGAGCATATTCTCTGTTCTCCTCAAGAAAATCCGTAGTTTAGGAGAGAAGGGCGAGTTTGTTAATTCTGAGGTTTTGAAGTCCTAAAGAGAAAATCCTGGTTTCTTTGCCTGTCAGCAGTTGGCACCCTTGGCTTTCAGGACTGAAATACTCACTCATTCACTGTCTAACTTACACCCAGGCCCTTGCTGCAAGTGGGATGAAACGTATATCTTCTCTTGGGACAAGCAGCCGGTGCTCCAAAGAGAAACTAACTTTTGAGTTCTAGATGTATAGTAAAGAGATTAGGAAGATCGCCCTGAGAGGGCAGCAAGTCAAACTCATCCACAAACCTTGAGATACAGTTGGGAATTCTTGCTGAAAATCCAGTCCACTGGTCCTGTTCTCACTCACCATCCCCACCCCTTACAAGGCTGAGACTATCCCTGGGTCAAAGATGCATGAGTGCTTATGGAAATACCGAGTTGCAGACCCAAAAGTGACTGTGGAATGGGTTAAGGTGCAAGGGGACCTTGAGCCTCAAACTCTCCCTCAGTGTGGTATGCCGAGTTGGTGGGTGACTGAGAAAGGGTGCAGTAGATAAGAGTTGGGACCTAGCCCTTAACCTTTCCACTTTCAGCTGCCATCTGTCTTGACCTGAGCAGAGTTGATGAAGCAGGTGCTCCCGCCCATCTTGCATTTTTGCCACTCCCCCTTTCTTGTTGCCCTAGTTCCTTCCTTGACTCATCCAAGAAACCTTCATGCTCTACCTTCTTTGATTATATTAATTTCCTCTCTTTCCCCACTATTCTCCTTCCGCCCCCCCCCCCCTCCAAAGAACATACCTGGTGCTGGTGGTTGCTGAGTAGTGTGTGAGAGATGCTAAGTCGCCTGGCAGACCTCTGGCTTGCCTGACACCAAGAGGTGGAGCCTGCAGGAAGCAAGAATTTGCTTAGTGTTCTTGCCACTCTTCAAGGCTCTGTGGTCTACTGAGAGGACTGCTGAGAGAAGTCAGGATTCTAGGGATGGAGGAATGTTGGAGGTAGACAAATCTCAAGGGGATATTTCTTAGAATGGGAGAATGAATTCCTCTCATTCAATATCCAAGTCTTTTTTTCTCTCTCATTGGTTCAGATTATCCTAATGGAAGATAATTGTTTGAAAAAAATTTGTATTTGTATGTGTGTGTAGAGTGTAATGAGCAGTGAGAAAGATTGGGGGTGGGCATTGCTAGGACTGACTGGAATAGAAAGGAGGGAGTGTTTATTTTCTTGTCATTTTTGTCATTTGGATTATTTGACCTGGCAAGTCTCATTGGTCAGTGATAAAGAGTAAGATATAGTAATGGAGATAAATAGGAAACAATTGCATTATAATAAACTTGTGCCCATAAATTATAGCAGTAAAGTAGGAAGGAGTTCTGCTACGAAGTTGATTTCATCATTGCAGTGGTGGTCTTTTTGTTTCAATAGTATGTGATCTTTAGTCTCTTAGCTATGAATGGTATCAGTTTTGTATGAAAATTACCAAGCAGACAACATAAACATCATAGTTCTTAGATGGGTATTTTATATGTGGTGTGTGCTTGTTATATTTTTCATCTTCAGCTATATAGCTTAGAAGTTAGACTCTCAGACTGTGGAGTCACCTAACCTGAAACGTCAACATCACTTTGGAGCTTGTTAGAAATGCAAATCATAGGACCCCTCCCCAGGCTTTCTGAATTGAAAGTTCTAAGTGTGGGACCCAGCAATCTGTGTTCCCAAACCCTTAAGATTTTGATTCTGATGCAAGCCAAAGACTGCAACATGGACTTGCACTTTCATTGCTTTGACTTTGTAAATGATGACCTTTGTTGATCTCATTTTATTTCTTCATTTTTATCAAAGCATTTATGGGAAAGTGAAGAGTATTCATACTTAAGTATAAAAATCGATTAATTGAAAACAACGCAGACAAAGTTTAATATAAAGTTGTTAAGTGTGTGTTTTCGACATTTTATATGAAGGTGCTTGAAAATCATTAAAGAGCAAGACAACTATAAAGAAAAACTTCAATGACATATAGATAGGAACTTTCATGACAGAAATTAATCTCTCTAAGTTCCTTTATTTGTCTGAATTAAGATTGTATTTGTATCATAAAAAACTCTTTGTATGTATTATATGTATTTAATATGGTATTATATATAGTACTGCATTTACTTATTAGTATACTATTTGTTTATCAGCCATTCTTATTACACATGAAGTATCATTTCTCAGTTTTGTGTTCCAATAACTGAGCCTAAGTGGAAATGAAAATGATTTTCTAAGTAAATCAGACAAAATCACTTCACTGTAGTTCACAATTACTTATATACAATTACAGCCACGCCCTCATCACCTTTCCTTCCTGAAAATGGCTAGGCAATCCCTTCACACTTCAATTTCTTAGCTAGAAATTTCTGAACGTGGTTCAGAAATATGTCTATCAAAACCTGTTTATTTGAAACATAAACCAAGGAGATGATAACTTTCATCAGATTTTATTTTGCTGATTTGTAGCTGGACCTCATATTTTAAAAAGTATGTTGTTTAAATTTAAATTTAGATTTTAAAATAAACTGAGAAAATTTGTTTTAGTGTAAGGATTGTTGTTTTTAGTTACCATAATCCACTTCTTACAAGGTTCTATGGTAGCGTAGTGGTTACGAGTCGGGCTGCGAACCTCAAGGTCAGCAGTTCGAAACTACCAGCTGTTCCGCAGGAGAAAGATGTGGCTTTCTGCTCCCATAAAGATTTACAGCCTAGGAAACCCTATGTGGGGCTGCTATGAGTCAGAACCGACTCCACAGCGCAACACCACCACCACCACTAGGCTCTATGAACTATAACCATGTGCAGATGCAGCTCTTAAGTATAAAAGTTTCTGTTATAGGCTAGGAACACATTGTCATTTATCTTAGATTATTGCTTAGCAAATAGCTGAACATTAGCTGATTTTTATATAAGGTCTGTTGATTGGCTACGAGAGGTTACCCTTTAACTGATTTCTACCTTCCGCCTATAAATCTGATGTCATTTTCTAAAAAGTGTATTAAAAAACAACACATAGCATTTTGCATAGTCAAAAACGAAACTCTTCATAATAAAGCATTACCAAAAGGGAAAATAAATCATGTAGACTTTCCAAGATGATGATTTTAACCATTTCAATGGATAATACCAATTGGAGACTTATAATTATGAATTTTTAAAAATTAATTATATCAAGCTGCACATTCCTTCCTGAATTTAAAATAAATTATTCTTATTAAAAATGTCTTGAAAATACTCTTGGAATTTTAAAGTTAAGTGTATATTTTCTTTTTACTGAATTAAACGTTGCTGAAAACTGAAAGTCATTAAATGACCTCATTCAATAAAGTGTAGAATAATTGATTATAAATAATAAATGGCATCAAAGATTACTGGGTTCCAGCCAACTATCTATTGTTGTTGTGAAGTGCCATCAAGTCAGTTCTAACCCATTGTGACCCTGTATAAGGTTTCCGAGGAGCAGCTGGGTGAACTTGAACCGCCGACCTTGCACTTCAAACAGCTTTGCAGTCTGGCACATTAACCCACTGTGGGCCTTATTGAAACACCTAGAGCTGAATGATGCCAAATAGTTCTCTAGTTTTGAAAGTCAACTTTTGTAAGTCAGTTTGTGGCACTAATTTGTTTGAGCTGTTTAAGTGTGTTTTCCATTATGACTTTTGATAAGGAAATACTTTTGAGTTTCTCAGTTGACTTTTGATAAGGAAATACTTTTAAGTTTCTCTGTTGACTTACTAAAAATCGAAGAAAAAAAAGACTTGACTGCCACACACTATATTGTCACTTTTGGTCAGTCATGGCCTTAATTTCCAAAGGGATTAATAAAATATTGTTGTTTATTAGTACAGTCGCAAGTGAAAAACAAAGCGTAACACCAATACTGAATGTTTTTTAGTGGAAACCAAATTAGACAATAACAGTGATCTGGTGACATGAAATAATTAATGCACTGTACCTATAAATAGCTTTCAGGCTATTCTAAAAGCCATAAGTAAAATAAGTGTACCAAATACATGTGTATGACAAATTAACAAAATCTGTCCACTCAACTCAATATGTTTGCTTGATAAGATGCATGTGTGTATGTGTATGCATATATATGTGTGTTGTTGTTGTTGTTGTTGTTGTTAAGTGCCGTCGAGTCGTTTTTGACCCATAACAGCCCTGTATAGGGTTTCTGAGAAACAGCTGGTGAGCTTGAACCGCCAACCTTTGCAGTCTGGTGCATTAACCCACAGCACCACACCAGGACTATATATTAATATCCATTAATCTCATGTAATTTAAAGATGATATTTTCATGCAGTAGCTGGACAGGAGAGACTTGGTAGAATTGAGAACCAGAAGATAAAACAGACAGGAAGGCTTTGGAAAATATTACTGTTGCCCATGAGTTAAATCTGAATCTAACTGTATTAACACATAAAGATAAGGATGCTATGGACCATCAATTGACCATTGCAACCAGTCCCTGACTATCACAATCCTGGTAACAAAGTTATCCCCAAGATGCCAAAGTGTAGTGAATTGTGCTTTTGCCTAATTCTGGTTTCGAGAGACCCTAGGATGAAATCCTGATTTTGACTGAACACCTATTTAGGGTATCAGTCTGTGGGAGGAGAAGGGGAGGTAACTTTGATAAAGGCTGCTCCCCTAAAAAGAGTGGTCTCAAGCTGTATTACATACAATCAGCTTTAACTTTTCCTCTTTCCACTCCTTACCTGAGACTTCCTACAAACATATATTCTTAGATAGACAGTCATTAACTTGGTCACTATTTCCAAAGGCAAGTGGACAAGTGGATGGGCTGCCCAGTGTATCTTGAGATCTTTTTTTTTTTTTTTTTTGGTCTACTCAAGATTGTCCTTGCTGGTCATGTTATCAAAATTTAATGTTCAAAAGAGCATTTCCATTATATGCTCATATCTTACATATGGGGAAGCCCCTAATTGTGTTATTAGGTATTTTACATTGAACATGTTATACACACAGCATAAGAAATTATTTTATAGAGAAGGAGCCAATAAAATTGCTAGGGTTCCGATAATTAGAGGTCTAATTATCTGCCATCAGTGGCAAAGCTTCAGAGATGCAGCCTTTCTGTTGAGTGGAGGTCATAACAGAGTCCTAGGAAGGCATTTTCCATGATCTTGATTTCTTAGCTTCATTTTATTGCTTCTGGTTCTATTTCTTCTTGTTTACATCAAACCACTATGTTAAATTTTGTGTTACAATTTAAATCTTTTTGAGAAGCAGGGTACAAACAAGATTTTATGAATAGTTATGTTCTGTGTCTACAGTTCAAACCCACCAGCTGCCCCTTGGAAACTCTTTACAAGGTTGCTATGAGTCAGAATTGACTCAGCAGCACTTAACGACAACAATACTCTGTTCTTTTAAAACTTATTGTTTAATGTGATAGGGTTAAGGCTTATGGGGGATGTGATTATAGCATGAGGCTTATGGGTTCAGTTTATTTTTTTATTATGGTGTTGTTAGGAATCATTAGTTTGGGTAGTTTTTTTGTATAGAAGACATTTACCACTCACATTCTCTGTTCTGGTCATTATACTTTGGGAATAAACTTGCAAGAGCTATCTGGATCTTGTTCCTATTGGCATTTGCAATTAAGCAAGGGAATGGTCTATTAGCTTTGTGTTGAATTGGGAATGTTTTTGCTTTGTGTATTGTGTGTGTAGCTATTTTGGAGAATACAGAGAGTTAAGTGGTGCAGTGGTTAAGCACTCAGCTTAGGATCATAAAGATCATTTTGAACCCACCAGCCACTTCATGAGATAACGATGTGGCAGACTGCTTTAAGAGAGATGTATAGACTTGAAAACCTTATCGGGTGTTTTTATTCTGTCCTCTAAGGTTGCTCTGAGTAGCAATCGGCTCAATGGTAATGGGTTTGGACTTTTTTTTTTTGGAAGGACACAAAGTATGATGTTGAATGTATTTCAGTTATGAATTGGGTGAATGTTTTTAAGCTACATTGTAATTGCCATTAACTGAATAGCACCACAAAATGAAATTTCATTTCTTTGCTCCAGTGAATGTCAATGCAAATATATTACTTAGAGCAGCCTGAGTAAATGATTGCATTCATAGAAAACTGTCTCCTATTTTT
Organism: Chrysochloris asiatica; assembly: GCF_000296735.1. NCBI lineage: Eukaryota > Metazoa > Chordata > Mammalia > Afrosoricida > Chrysochloridae > Chrysochloris > Chrysochloris asiatica. Next base: position 2,707,227 of record NW_006408753.1, read on the forward strand.
ATTTTCAGATCCAATTAATAATCTTTTGACCCTGTGAAATCATAAAATTGTAAGTGAGAATAGATTTTAAGATGTCATTAAATCACACTGCTAATTTAAGTTATAATGACTTTATATTATGCCAGGCAAATGGAGGTCCTATGCTGTTTGTGCAATTTCTTTAGGAGTAGACATTTCACAACCCTTTTATTCCAGGTTTAGCTACATTCAAAGAATGGATTTTTCTTGTAAACTGAATATAATTTCTCATGCTGCATTGTTGGGGGATGAGCCTTGTTGTGTTCCATTTTAGAACAGTACAATTGCGTTTTTCTTTCCTATTTCATTTTGCATTGATCCCATTAAGCTTTTTCTTTTGTTTTCTTATTACTTTTCTAATATACTAGATCATTTCCGGTCTTATATTTTAAAATACTTTATTTATTTTCTTGTTGATATCATCTTGAACTGAGTAAGAAAGATAACTTTGATTCCACTATCCAATTCATGTATTCTCCAGCAGTTTACAATCATAGAAGAACATTTTAACTATTAAGAATATATTTGTGGGAGACTGCACATTTACTCTAAGTTTATCAGTTAAAGACACATTGTGGTAGGGTAAAAGGTTTTAAAAATCATCATGTAATTTACTCTTTTCTACAGGGGTTACCTAGAAAGATGAGGCTGTAAAGATTTACAGTCTCAGAAACCCTAGGAAACAATTCTACTCTGTCTTATATAGTGTAACTGTGAGTCAGAATTGACTGGAAGGTAGTACATACTTCCTCAACTTTTTATAAAAATAGAGGACATCAGTTTCCTGCTGTTGCAAGTCAAATTTATACTGTAGTTCATTTGACAAATGGAGTGGAATCAAGTATATGATATGTTATCAGATCTGCAAGCGGGATATTGCTCGCTATATTTTGTTGTCATGAGAATAATGTTGTTGTGGTCCATTGAGTAGATTCTGATTTATCACGAACATGTTTCCTAGGATTTAAACCTTTACAGGAGCAGAAAGCCTCATCTTTCTATCTCAGTGGATTCAAATTGATGACCTTGTAGTTAGCTGCCCAATGAGTAACCCATGACACCACCAGTGCTCCTTGTAATGAGAATAATGGGACGGGTAAAAATAATAAAATAATACTTTGCAAAGGGAAATGTGTCTGTTAATGTTATAGATTGAATATGTCACTCAGTAATATGTGTTGTAAATCCTGCAGTCCTGGTGTGGCACTGTGGGTTAATGCGCCAGACTGCAATGCAGTTTGAACTGCAAGGTTGGAGGTTCAAGCTCACCAGCTTCTCCTTGGAAACACTATACAGGGTCACTCACTATGGGTCAGAGCCGACTTGACAGCACTTAACAACAACAACAAATGCCTATGGTTAGGAGTACTGATGGTACCATAGGACAACCACTGGATTGCTAACCATAAGGGTGGCGGTTAAAACCCACCAGTCACTCCATGGGAGAAAGATGAAACTTTTTCCTCCAGTAAAGATTTATAGCCTGGGAAACCCTGTCCAGGGTTGTTGCTGTGAGTTGAAACTGACTCCAAGGCACCTAACAACAATGCTTTTGGTTATAATCCCATTTGGAAATCTGTGTTGTTTGTTATATTAATGATGTAGGATTGGTTTAGGGTATATCTTGAGTCACTATCTTTTAAGAGATATAAAAGAGATTAAACAAGTGAGCCAAAAAGCAGAGCCAGGGAAGAGAGATGTCAAATTACATGAAGATTTCCCAGGAGACGAAGGAAGCTCCAAGTAGACAAGGCCTTTAGTCCAGAGCCAATGGAGAGAGAAAGCTTTCCCCTAGAGCCAAAACCCTGAATGCAGATTTGTAGCTTCATAAGCTGTGAGAAAATAAAGTTGTTTGTTAAAGCCATCCACTTGTAATATTTCTGTTATAGCAGCACTAAATAACGAAAACACTAGTGTCTATCAGTTCTAATGGAAAGCACAAATGGCCTCTGAGATCAGAAAGTGGTTAGAGGAAAAGAAGGCTAAGCTCTGCAGCAAAACACATGTGTTCTTAAAATAATGATAAAACAGCAAAACAATACAATTTTTATGAAGTAACTAGAAGTTGAGGAGCTCTGGTAGCGTAGTGGTTACGAATCGGGCTGCGAACCTTAAGGTCAGCAGTTCGAAACTACCAGCTGCTCCGCGGGAGAAAGATCAGGCTTTCTACTCCCGTAAAGATTTACACCCTCGGAAACCCTGTACAGGGTCGCTATGGGTCGAAACCGACTCGACGGCACTTAACAACAACAACAACAACTAAAAGTTGGGCTCCTGGTGTGGTGCTGTAGGATCAGTACTGGACTGTGGACCATAAGGTTGGCAGTTCAAGCCACCACCTGCTCCTCAGAAATCTTACACAGGTTGCTATGAGTCAGAACCAGTTCAATGGCACGCAACAAGAACTAGAACTTACTTTGCCTCATGTGTTGGCAACAGAGTCAGAAAGAAAAATGTCTGCTAAATGAATAAGGATGTCTTCATGGAGGTACTTATGATCACTTGAAAAGGAAAATGAGGGGAAATGTGAAGATAAATAAAACGTGAGATTGCTGTGCATCAGATCATTCTTCCTGCTGATAAATTTAAGGAAAAGTGGACAGCCATTAAGTCTTGGGGCTTTCTGTAGTTGAGTGTAACTATGAATTATATCCTTGCCTTCATAATGAAGGAAGTGGTTTCAGTGTGTATTTTGGGAATAACAGAAAAGATCTGAAGAAGACATGCTAATTTTCAGAAATTTTCTCCAGTGGGAATTCTACATAGATTCAAGGCTGATTTCAGGTAGTGTAAATCAACAATTTAATGTATAACCGCTGTGAATCATCTATATAGCTATAGACTAAGGGCTATAAACTCAAGGGTTTTAGAATTAAGTAGATAAAGAAAAATAAGAAAAACAAAGACTATGAGAAATCCCAAATGATTATGCTAATACAAGAGCGATTACAGTTGCTGTCATGAGTGGAAGAAACTTAAAAGCTGGTGACTGATGAATTGAACCTTGAAAATTAGTTGTCGTAATCGAGGTAAAGAGAGAGAAAACAGCATTATCATAGATTGGATCCCAACTATAGAAATAGTTTTACATAAAGAAAAACCATCCTCAAATGAGTGTCCAACAAAGCCTAAGCATTTTCTGTAAAGTGTTCCAGACTAGAAAGATGAGTCTTCCATAAGTATATGCAGTTTTCACAGAAGAGGCTGCATGTCTGTAAATTTTGTTTTGCAATTTTGTGGAAATTTCTCAGGTAGCTGTATCCACCAAGATACAATCCTTGATTCTGAGCTGGCTCCTTCAGTTTGAAGCCAACAGATCTGTTCATCAGAAGATAGCTGAGCTGTCTCTAATGTTACTGTTGGATACCAAGTCTTTCCCAAATCTAGGAAACCTTGAACCTACATAACAAAGCTGTTCTGGAGTTTATTCTGTAGTTAAAGTCAGGCTTTTCAGTGCTTTTTAGAGTGCTGTCCACTTAGAAGCAAATGACTATGGGTTCACAATGAATTAAAACATCGTGTTGTTCTTTTTAGATGCACAGCCACTGAGATGAATGCATTTCTTTTATGAAAACAGTGGTAGGTGCTTTTTCTTCCTGCATGAGGCATCATGGTGTAGTTGAAAACTGGTTTCTTAATTAGCTACTGCTTTACCATATGACTTCAGGGAGGAATCTTAACTTTCCCTCAGTTTTGTTAGCTAATAAGCCCTTTTATGAAAATAGGATGTGCTACACAGAGAAAGTATAGATAGCAGTAAGCATAAACAAAACAGAAACAAACAATCAAAATTCATGATTGCACTTTTATACCCGATGTATAAGTGGAAGAGGCTGGAGAATTTCCTCTATTTTCTTCAAAATTTACTTTCAGTCCATCTAGCAATTTAACCTCATGTAGAGATTGTCATTTGTTCTCTGCATGGAGTACATGGGACTAAGAAGTAACAAAGAGCAGGTAATAATTTTCTGGATGAAAGAAGTCCGGCTGTATCAGTCTAACAAAGAAATGATGCAAAGTTGTGTCTTTATAAGCAGTATTTGTAAAAATTAGTATCAACCTCCTGTTTTTGTACATACAAATGTAGTTGGTAGTACACCTTAGACTTGCCACTTTCTTTAAAGTTACACAACTCTAATGTTTGTCCTTTCACTCCTAAATGGACAGGAGATGGGGAAGAGACTTCCCTCCTTTGAAGGTGCCAGCATATATTGCTACACATTTTATTGTGCTTCTCAGATTATTGGTTTTCTTTTACCGATTGAAGGTTTGTGGCAACCCTGTGACAAGCCAGTCTATTGGTGCCATTTTCCCAACAGCATATGCTCACTTCACATTTTGGCAAGTATCAAAATATTTCAATTCTATTACATACTTAATAGACATCAATATAGTACAAACATAATTTTATATGTACTAGACAGTCATAAAAATTAATATAACCCACTGTATTGTAGTGCCTGCCTTATTGTGGTAGTTTAGAACCAAGCCCACAATATCTCTGAGGTATATCTGTAACCTAAAATTTATGGTTATGAGTATATTTATGCTTATTTGGCTATATATGTGTTTGCAAATATATGTGTAAATCTTCTTTTGTATCAAGAGGCAAGAATATTCTCCATTTTTCAAGCTAATTGATAAATTGTTGTTGTTGTTAAGTGCCGTCAAGTTGATTCCGACCCATAGCGACCCTGTATAGGGTTTCTGCGGAGGAGCTGGTGAGCTTGAACGACCGACTTTGCAGTTCAAATGGATTTGCAGTCTGGCACATTAACCCACAGTGCCACATAGCTATATATAAAAACAATCAATTGAAAAGGAAATGTAGGTATATAATTTTCATAATACTTAAAATTGATAATTTAAAACTGAAAAAAAAAAATGAAGTCCATTTAGCTTTGCATGTAATATTTTCTAATTTTGGTCTGATGGT